>NW_012140747.1:392258-412427 GCF_000956105.1 Propithecus coquereli | reverse complement strand
TTCACCAGTTGGTGGACATCTGGGACATTTGTTCCCAGTTTTGGTGATTATGAATAAAGTGGCTAGAAATATTTGCAAACAGGTTTTTATGAGGACTCTCATCATCTTTTTAGATTTCTCTTTTTGTCCGTGTTATTTTCTTTACCGGTGTCTTAAGATTTTTGTTATTTATTTTTTATGAGCTCCTTATTGAACAAAACTTTGAACTCTTTCTCAAACATACTTTCAAGGCTTATTTATGCTAGTCTTTAAAATTGTTTTTTACTTAAGGTCTGAATTTTAAAGTGTAATGAAACCAGTCAATCTCTTCCTTTGCTATTTATTCTATTACTTCTATGCTTAGAAAATGATCCCTATTTTAGGGGCTTAAGAAACATTACATTTTCTTCATTGATAGGTGGTTTGAATTTTTCATATCGAGTTTCTGTTCATCATCTGGAATTGATTTTGATTCACTAGGTAACATCCTATAATACTATATAATTCGACTTGCAAATGCCACCCTATCACAGAGATCTATAGAGATCAGTAAAAGAAGTCGATACAAAAGTATTAAATGTTCACTATGTTCTAGGTTTTAAAGAGGTGGAATAAATGGAAAATGAAGTTTCTTCTGCTCTTGAGTAGCTTTGAGATAAGTTAAAGATACTTAAGGTAGAAGGTTAATTCAGGATAAATATTTGTTTGCTTCAGTAGTTATAGATACTGGAGTCCCAGAATTTATGGTATAATACGGAAGGCTGGATGGTTGATTTGGAACTTTATCAAAGATTATGTGCTAGTTGGACTGACTGCACATCGGCCTGTAGTAGCTGGTAGGACATCAGAAAGAGCCAGGCGAAATCTGCCATTGGTCATCTTCGCCTGATCTCCTGAACGTAACCACAGCTGATCATTCCTCCCTGGAAGCTTTTAGAATCTCTCTTGATCTCCTATTGCCTTGGGTTGGATTTTCTTGAAATAGGCTGAGACAGGGATGTGCGTGCGTGTGATTAATCCACATGCCTGAGGCTGCTTGCGGGAACGCCTGCATCTCTGTTCCTGGGGACTTTATATTAATACCTGACTGCAGGATCGAGGTCAGCTTGTGCACAAAGGAGGCCAGAAATACCAGGGTTAAAGCCCCAGGGAATCACCCTGCAATCCATGACCAATGGAAGAGTTATGGGTGGGTAAATTCCCCAGCTGCCCAGCCCCTTGTTTGCAATAACTCTGAGGCATCTTCTGCACTGTCTCTCAGAGCTCCCCAGCAGGGCTGGCGTCGGGCTGCCACAATGGCCACCTGCGCGGTAACACACTCTTCATTGGCTTTCCTTCCTTGTCTCACTTCCTCACTTCCCAACTGCTGCGTCCCATGGTCACTCTCTAAATAAACCTCTTGCAGGCACCCAAATTCTTGTCTCTGGTGAAGCCCAGACTTTCCCTCAAAAATAATACATCTCAAAGAGGTCACGCGCTTGCTCTGAACTTGGTAGACGTATGTTGAACGCAAGAGATATACAAGGAGACCACTATCCCAGGCACACAGAACGGTGGAATAACCTGATATCCAACCAGTGTTTACTCAGCTCAATCTTGGAGCTGGGAAGGGTACAAATGGTACTTTATTTAGTTCAACTGCCCACTCAGAGTTAGTGCCACTCATTTTAAAGATCCCTGAGCAGTGCTCTCTCCAAGCCCCTGTTCAAATTCTACACAACACAACAGAATATCCAAAGAAAGCTAACCCTTCATGTTTAAGTGCCTGCCTTGGTTTGACTGTGGAAGACACCAGAAAAGAAGGAAGAAAACAAGAAAAGCTCCTAAAAGCACGGACAGTTATTGGGAAACAACAATTTAGACAGTCACATATTAAAATACCAGTAAGAACTGACTTTGATAAACATTTCCAAGCCGTTAAGCCAATCATTAAACTCAGCTGTTTCTTTGGTGTTGAATTCCAAAAGATTTTCTTCTCTAGTTTCTAACCCCTCCTCCACTTTCTCCGAATAGAAATTTCTCCCCCGCCACCTCTCTCTCTCTCCCTCTCTCATTCTCTGTTTGAATGAGCATCTCTCAACAGCCTCCCAGCGGATCCTGCTGGCACTCAGGAAACGGTAAACAGTTTTAACTGCATACGTCCACTCCCAGTCACATAAACCTCATTAGAAGCTCCTTATTGCACAGCGTCACCCCCTGGGTAAACAACGAAAGGCTAAGAAGTAGTGCGAATACCCAACTTATTGCCAAAAACAGGAGCTGCTTATTACTAAAGTGCCGCAGCAAACCAGTCTTCCACAGAGGCTGCTAAAAGGCTGGTGCATTTGCCATTGTTCTACCTCTCCTTCCCTCTCCTCCAACACAGAAACACTCTCAGAACCACTGAACATTTTCAAGGGATATTAACTTGAAAGTTACTAAACAGGAAGAAACCAACCAATGTAGGTAGTCACAGGGGCCAATCACAAGTCTTCAGAAGCTGAGAGCAGTCAGCGGCAGGGGCTGTATGGATGTCGACAGGAGCAGCACTATGGTGGGAAGAGGATGTATTTTGGAGTCTCTTGAGATTTGGGTTTTAATCGCCAGGTAGGTGAACTAAGATAGGTACTTAGGCTGTCTTAACCTCAGTTGCTGCAAGAAAATGGGAATGATACTGACATTTAAAAAGATTCTTTTCAGGAGTAAACAAGGTAAATAATTAAATATGTTTAGTAAAATATCAAATTATAACGCAATGTACCAATGTTACTTGTTACTGCCTTTCCTTGCTGCTATACTACATTAGGTAACACCGACAATAATACCCCATTGCTCTTTGAATGATCCAATCTGGATCGGGTAAGTTTAGTCCGTCGAAAGTAATTATTAATTTTAATTAAAAATAATTATTATCATCACTGTTAAGACTATGACTTCTAGACCACTTACTACATGTCAGACACCGTGTTAAGTTCTTTTCATCACCATCTCATTTAATTCTTGATGTGGATCCAAGAGGTATTTTTTCCTGTGTTACAGATGAGGAAACTAAGATTTGGAGAAGTTAAATTACTTTTATGAAGATTACAATGAACATGTGGAACAGTCAGGTGTGTCTGACCCTCAGACCCATGTACCGCAGTGAACCGTGTGACTAGGGTTGAAGATGAGGTGGGGCGGGGCCTGGGCAGGACGAAGGGGACAGGACAGTAGGGAGAGTGAGTGGAGCAAGGCAGAGGCCAGAGGCAGCCTGGAAGGACAAACTCTACGCTCCAAAGGGGTCAACTGGAGAGTCTGGCCAGGGCACGGGTAGGTGGCATAGTGGGTCAAGCTGTTAGATGTGTTCTGTGCAGGGAAAAACTCTTCTCATGAAAACTCCAGTGGCAAGGAACCCAGCACTCAATGACAAGTGGCCTAAGCAGGATGAGGTTTATGATCTCACTTGACACCAAGTCCAGAGACGAGTAGTTCCAGGGTTAATTCGACTACTCGACTCTGTCGTCGAGGCCCCAGGCGTTTCACTTCCTTCTGTCCTGCCACTCCCGGAGGGTCTACAGTACCCTCTCCCCATCCCCTGCCAAGTTGCTCCGTGGCTGAGTTAGTTGCTCACATTTCATGCAGAAAAACCACATCTAGCAAAGAAGAGAGGCATTTCCTCCCTGGTGTCTGTCTCTACTTACAAGATCAACAACAACAACAGAACGTTTCCAGAAGCTCTGAAAGGATTACCCCTCGGGTTCCATTTGTTAGGATTGGGTGCCGCCATGACCATGCCCAAACCAACCCACGGCAAGGGGAAAGGAGTCGCTATCATTAGTAGCTTAGGCTAACCGAGATTCACCTTCTGGGACCAGGGTAAGGGGTCCCATGGTGGGGCATGGGGGACACCTAGACCAAAGCCAGGGCTCTGCCAGCAAGGAAGATGTGTGTGCGTCCACGCATGCGTGCACGTGCGAGCATGGGTTTCTGCAAACAACAGGGCTGCCAGGACATGGCTGGTTGCAACGTCTCCCCAAAAACAATGAAAAGGGAGAAACGTTTTCCTGGAATTATAATACGTAAATAAAAATTAGTCTGCACTGCACTCTCCAAGCCAGAGGTCTCTCTTCTCTCCCTGCGCATTTTCATTTTGCTACTTACTGCTCCTCTCTGCCTGGTCAAGGGCAGGCCTGGCTCTGACGCCACCTCCTTATGGCCACCGAGAGCTCCCTCACCGCTTCCCGTAGTCGCTCCTAGAGCCCTTGTTCTCTGTACCTTCATTTCCCAAACTCCTTTGGCCATGGAACTCTCCGCCTACATTTCTTTTTTAAAAAAGAAATACTTATTGATACCATCGGATCCAGTTTAGGAAATGCCAATGTAAACAATTTATTCGGCGCTGAATTATTGTTTAAAGGGAAAATGAAACCACGAAGGCCATTTTGGGGAAAAAGCATTTCCTTCTCAATATTTCCGTGTTTTTTAGTTTCTACCTGAAAAGCTACTCTCTGTTGTCCCTCAGACACCAGAAAAACAAAGCCCTTCTCGCTGCTTGCCCAGGGGTGAATCCCTGTGACTGTTCTGTGACTCTGCTTCCCTGCAGCCACCGAACAGCAGGGAGCCCACCCTTTCTTACTCGGAGGGTGGCGGGGCTGGGAGGAGTCGCCTAATGTTAAACAGGGCTACCTCTCGTCCTGAAATGAATGGTGGCAAGGAGCCCAGAATTAAAGACATAAATAAGCTGCAGGTTTTCAGAAACTTGCCAGCAACCCTCTGAAACAGGAAGAGGATACTTAGGGCTGTCCTGCTAACTCTCAACTGCGGGCCTTACGCTGGGGTCTGAGGCTCCCTGGCTGCTGAACCACCAGCTTCGGGGCTGGCTCCAAGGGCACCAGGCCCTTGAGAAGCTGCCCGAGATAGCAGAGAGCGCCGATGAGGGAAATCCCAAGATAACCCCTCCATTTGCAGGAGCAGAAGGGGGTTATAAATGTCATTCCTATTCTGAGAGATGTGATATCTGACTCCATTAGACTTCCAGGAGAGCTAAAAACAAACAAACAGAAAACGAAAGGGCTTAGGATAATGGAACAGGATCAGGGCTGCCACTCTGGTGTCGTGGGGTGGCTGCTTCCTTGCAATGCACGCTGCGTTTGGGGCCCGAGCGTGGCTGGGATTTAGGACTGTGCTGTTCGCGTGTGGAAGGAACTGGAACGAGTGTTTAAAACTCTGCTGCATTCAAAGTAGGCTTCTGGGTTTCTCAAATCTGAGAGCCTTTAGTTGTGCATGAAAAGCCATCATGGATGACTACAACTCATACGGCTCGAACGGAATCCTCGTATGAAAGCAAGTGGTGAACAGTCAAGGCTCAGCTGACGGCCTGCTCGTGTCCAGGAGTATTTGGGACCATAAAGTCCCCATCCAGTAGAAGGCTGGGCATCATTCCTTGAAGTTCGTGGTGATGAGAGACAAGACTAGGAGGTAGAACTCTAAATGTTATCATTTAGTAAGAAAATGTTTATCGAGTACTCTGTGCTCGGAAGCACAAAAGCTGTGTCTCTTTTTCAAAAGCTTAACATCATCACCCACACATGAGCAGTTAAGTAATTTAAATAATAGAACAAGAGCACATGGGAAGTCACAAAGTGTTATTTGAGAAATTTTAGTGTACACATGTCAAGATGCTCGTAGGTAGGTGGAATTGTGGTGAGGCGGAGTGGTCTGCGAAGGCTTTGGAGAGGAGGTGGGACCTGATCTTGGGGCTCAAACGATGGAGGATCAGGATAGGTGAAGGGGAGAAGAAAGGAAGGATGTCAAGGAAATTTCAAGGAATAGTCACATGTGAGCAGTGTTGTTTCGCACGGCAGGTTTCATCTGCCACGTGCCATTCCTCTCAATCACCTGCCTGAAGATCACTCTGATTATGATCTTCATTTCATTACTGCTCTAAAAGTTCATTGTTTTTATTTTTAAACAGCTTTATTGAGGTATAACCAAAATACAACAAATTGCACACATTTAAAACATATAATTTGATGAGTTTTGACGTAAATATATTACTCTGAAACCGTTACTACCATCAATATGGTGTACGTGCCCATCACCCCTAAAAAGTTGTAACCTTTTTTTCCAAATAGGAAAGCAAAATATGTGGCTTCAAGACACTCCTACTTCGAGTCTAAAAACCAGTTCCTCTCCCTTCTCTGATGTGAAGGCCCCTTCCTCTTCCTCCACAGAATGTAGATTTCATGTTTTAATACTAATCAGAAGAGCCACCCTTCCCTGAGGGCATTTGGCAGCCTGGAATTGTGCTTATTTCTTCATCATTCCTAACGACAATCCCACTGAGGCATGCACTAGCTTTATTCCCATTTCACAGAAAGAGGAATTGAGCCTTAAAGTGATTGGTTGCTTGCCCTGGCCTGAGAGTCAGGAGACGGCAGAGCCAGCGCTGGATCTGAAGTCAGCCCGCCTCCGAGGCATCAGCTCGTGTGCACATAAACCTTTTGCAGGACAGAAGACCCCGTCCGCCTGGCCCACAGGGAAGGAGAAAATTGAGGATCAGGTCTATCATCGTTGACTCTTGACCATGGATTATGCAGTGAACTCAGGTTGGCTGATTAGCTTTCCAAAGTTAGACCATATCGATTCACGTTCCTGTGAACAGTGTACAAGGGTCCCCTTTTCTCCACATCCTCCCCAGTACTTGCTATCTTTTGTCTTTCTGGTAAGAGCCATTGGAACAGTCGAGAGGTGACATCTCATTGTAGTTTCGATTTGCATTTTCCTGATGGTTAATCTGCATGCCCATGTTCATCGTGCCATTGTTTGTAACGGCCCAGATGTGGAAACAACCTCAATGTCTGTCAACGGCTGAAAGCATAAAGAAAATGTGCCATGCGTACATGTGTGTGCGTGCGTACGCAGCGGAGTATCATCTGAACTCAAAAAGGAAGGAAACCCTGCCATTTGCGACACCGTGGGTGAACCTGGAGTCCATTATGCTGAGTGAAATAAACCAGATGCAGAAAAATAGATGCTGCATGATCTCACTGGTAAGTGGAATCGAAAATAGACAAATCCATAGAAGTGGAGAGTAGAGCGGTGGTTACTAGGGGCTGGGGATTGTCAATTATATCTCAATAAAGTTGGCGGGGGGGAAGACTGTTACTTCTTCCCTTCTGCTTCCTAAAAAGAGCATCGTTGGTCCTGAGTGGGGACAGTGGGAAGGTTCCTCTGTGCGCTGCTACCCTGACATCCCACCTGGTCGCCCATTCTTTTCTGAAACTCAGCCAGGACCCTTCACAGCTGGCAGAAGAAATGCATCCCAGAACGAAGACAAAAGATGAGCGTATCTTGCTGTCGAAATCTCCCCTGCTGGCCTGCGCCTCACTGGGGAAGGAGGACTGTGTTCTGGCTGCTGCTGTATGAATGTCCTGTCAAGCTGTTTATACTCACAGTGCATTTTCTTGGCTTCCCCGGCTCTGGTAATTGCCCCCAGCTCAGGAACCTTTGAAGGGATAAAAGCCAGATTGCAGAAACGCACCAGTGTTTATCACAGACGACTTTCCAGGGGATCCCTGTAACAGAAGGGGGCAGGTCCTTTTCTTGGGAAGCCAACGCTTTGCCTCCAGTCTGGGGCTGATTCTCGCTTTCAACTGGGGGCTGCTGAGTCACAGGAGGTGGCTGAGTCCTATGTACGGGCTCTGAAAACTTCTGTGGAGTTGCAGCTCATAATGTGAAACGCTGTGTTGGGTGGATGGCTTTGTTGTGTTTTGTGTTGTTTTCTTGAGACAGGATCTTGCTTGTCACCCAGACTAGACTTCGGTGGTGCAATCATAGCTCGCTGCAACCTCCAACTCCTGGGCTCAAGTGATCCTGCTACCTCAGCTTCCCCAGTGGCTGGGACTGCAGGCACGTGCCACCATGCCTGGCTACTTTATTTATTTTTTTAAGAGATGGGATCTCACTATGTTGCCCAGGCTGGTGAATGATTTTTTTTTTTGACTGTGTGTTTTTGCATCCCAATATCCCATCTTCCAAGCCCTCCCAGACAACGTCTCATCTGTCCTCAGACCAACAATCTCTCCCCCACTCCGTCTTCCTAGCAATGTTCACTCCTGCGCTAGTTCGAGTGCTGCCCATGTAAATACTCAAGGAGGGTGTTCACAAATGCATATTTGTGTAAGCACCGTGTCAAAAGCAGCCTCCTGTCGAGGAAAATACTACTTGTGCAAGAAGAGGAAGAAGATAGAAGACAACGGGAAGCGCTCTTAAGAGAGACGCAAGGCAACGTGGGTGCTCAAAGGAGGGGAGAAGGTACCCAGCAGGGAACATCAGGGGACAGGTGTTAATTAAGCATGTCTCGGGCATTATGTTATTCTGTCTTTGTGGTGATCCCACTAGGTCAGGAAACTGAGGCTTGCCAGGGAGCCCGCAGAGGAGCAGAACTGAATGAAGCCTGGCTCTTACCCGCAAAGCCAGACTGCCAAGCTGGCATTGGCCCTTGAGATGAACAGGAATGACTGGTGGGCTTCGGAGCACTTCGAAAAACAGCAGGAAACAGTAAAGAAATACAGTAAGAAAATTGTTAAAAGCATCCCTAGAGAAACACATCCATCCATGCAACAAATGTTTGTTGAACACTTGCTGTGTACCAGGCGCGGTCAGATTCATGAGATGCATCGGGGAACAAACCAAGATTTGCTGCCCTCAAAACTACTCTAGCATGGGGAGGCTGTGATAGAAGTGCAGTGTGTTGAAATCATAGAAATAGGAAAGAGTGGGGCTGGGGGCGGGGTGCGGTTCGGCCCAGCACTCGCTCCGCTCACTCTCCCTGGTCCTCCTGCCACCGTCTGTTCATCCATCTATCACACCAGCCACGGAAGCATGACGTTCTTGAGGTAGCGTCTTAGGACAAATTGTTCCTGCTGCGCTGACAATCCCAAGCTGCCGAGAACAATCCTCCCACCCGCCTGGGAGGCGCTGCGTCCCCAGGAAGTTGGGATGGGGCATGGGGCTGAGCGTGGTGGCTGATGTTTCCTGCTCCCCAGGCCGAGCCCGGGCTGGCCGTCTTCCTGTTTACCACATCCTACTTCGCCTCCCTTCACATCAGAGGGTCAGCTGCTGGGACAGGCTGGGTACAAACCCTCCGTGGGCTTGCGCAGCCGAAAGCTTTGCTGCAAAATGACCCTGTGGCTCAGAGGAGGCATTGAAGAAATGCAGAGTGTGCCTCAGGAAGGGGAGTGCAGAATTCCAGCGAAGAAATCCAGCCCGTCCCCAGCACCCTGGCCGGGATTCCGAAGTAAACAACCCAGAGAGTAGCACATGGAGGGGATGGATAGAGACAGGCGCGAGCTCAGAGCAGAGACTCTGTCTCCTGGAGGCCGTGAGGGAAGCCGAAGCGAACAAGAGCAGAGCCGCACCAGCCGGGCAGGTGGGGGTCCCCACAGAGCTGGGGGCTCTTTCTAACAAATCGGCAACAAGGATGCAGAGTCACCCGCTTTGGTCTAGACAAGCAGCCTGTGAGTGCATGGTGCTTACGGCAAGAGAGGATGACTTCTTGGAATCTTTGTCACCTGGTGGCACTAAAGCATCTCCTCCTCCTAACCTCCGTCAAAGCAAAGAACCAGATCACAGCCACCTGTCCAGGCGCGTCCTCCCTGGCGCAGTTCTTCCCCGGGGGTCTCGTTGACCCTGCCCTGGTGTTTTCCAGAAAGACGCCGTGACTTTTTTCGGGAGGAGATGTAGGAGTGCGAGCCAGGACGCCATGAGCTGCCCGAGACGACGTTGAGGTCAGGTGTTGAAAATTCAAAACGCCAAGGGTCTTTCTTAGAGATTAATTTCAAACAGCCGATGCCCACTCAACCTGGTTGAAGCACAAACAGGGATGTACGTTTGGAATGATGCAGGGGCGTCTCGCAGACCTGGGGATGGGGGCCGGGGCCAGCTTCCCCACGGCCTGGCACGGGACTCCGCGAGCCAAGCCCCCTCTGAAGGCTTCTCTCGGCACACTGCCTCTTCCTTCTCTCGCCGCAGACGGCTCGCTCTCCTTCCCACGCACGTGCAGACCCCGTCCTAACGTCACATCATGTCCAGTCCTTACAAGACACTGACCAGGTTTCCCGGATCCCTATTTCGAATTCCTATGGGATAGCTGTGGCCTACATTAAATCAGCAGTTCACATTTTCCTTAATGAGATAGAGCCAGGGGTTTTCTTATTACAAAAGTGGCCATAGAAGTCTCCAGAAAAGGGGCTGGGGTAGAGGTGGAGGAAGGAGGTACTTTTCATAGAAAGGGGTTTAGCTGGGCAGATATTCCAGAAAATGCCTACCACAAGGCTCTTGCTGATTGGGGAAATGTTTCACAGAATGAGACAAATCCAACACTGTATCACTTAGAATGCATTTGGCTGCCGCAATGCCGGCCCTGCTTTGAGGAAGATGGTTATTGGCTTTGCTTTCCCATAGCAGTGGTAGCATGAGCAGAGCAGCTACAAGAGCGGTGGCAGATGCCACTGTGGTGGCACAGTGGGCAGCCTCTGCAGTGGCTCCCATGATGCCCTCCCCTGCTGTTGATGGCCTTGCATAATCAACTCACACGTGGGCAGGACGTGTGACTCCCTTCAAACAGATTATACATGGCAGAGTGTCGGGACGTCGCTTGTGAGAGTGGGTTGCAAGAAGAATGATTTCCATCTTCCTGGCTCTCTCCTGTCCTCTCTTGCTCACTCCTGGGGAAGCCAGGTACCGTGTAGTGAGCTGCTCTGTGGAGAGAGAGGGTCACATAGCAAAGTACTAATGTCTCGGGGCCACAGCCAGCTGGGACCCACGCCACTGAGCTTGGGAGTGCCCTTCCCCCAGTTGAGCACTGGGACGCAGCGGTCCTGGCCAACGCCTTGAGTGCAGCCTGGCGAGGGACCCTGAGCCAGGGCACCCTGCAGGATGCTGTGCCTAGAGGCCTGACCAGGAGAAACGGTGAGATCCTCACTGTTTGTAAGCCACCGCATTTGGGGATGAATTATTATAGAGAAACAGAATACTAATACACGCTACCAGGCTTCTTCCATCTTGTTTCTCTGCCATCTTGGGTGTCGCCCTCTTCCACATGGTCCCGGATAACTCACCACCACGCCTGTGCCCCAGCCAGCAGGAGCGGGAAAAGAAATGGGAGGGCACGCCTCTTGTTTTGCAGAGCATAAATTGGAGGTTGTACGCATTGTTTCCACTCGCATCTTATTGGCCGGAACTTATTCGTAGTTGCATGGCAACCCTTAGCTGCCAAGGAGGATGCAGGAGCTGCCTGTGCCCAGCTGAAAACCAGGGATTCTATTACAATGGAAGAACAGGAGAATGGGTGCCGGGAGATAATTATTAATAGCAGTCTCTGCCACAAACACCAAGGCTGCATGCTTGTTTAGTTTGTGCATGTGATGAGGTTATAACCATGCTCTCTGGTCCATAGAGGCTGGGATCCATGGAGCATCATGGAGAGTGCAAGCAGGTGAGAGCTGGAGGATACCTCTGCAGGCTTAGCACCTGCAGGGCAGGTGACAAATACACATTTGCTGGGTGAATTTTTTTTTTTTTCAGACAGAGTCTTGCTCTGTCACCCTGGCAATAGTGCTGTGGCGTCGGCCTATCTCACTGCAACCTCAAACTCCTGGGCTCAAGCGATCCTCCTGCCTCAGCCTCCTGATTAGCTGGGACTACAGGCGCGTGCCACCACGCCCAGCTAATTTTCCTATTTTTAGTAGAGACGGGGGTCTCACTCTTGTTCCGGCTGGTCTCCAACTCCCGACCTCAAGCAATCCTCCCACCTCGGCCTCCTAGAGTGCTAGGATTACAGGCGTGAGCCATCGCGCCCGGCCAGCGTGAATTAATGAACAGAAAGGAGGCCCTGACTGTTATTTTTCATGGTCACACAACTCTTTCGCAGCAGAGCCATTATCCACTGCAGGGCTTCTGCCTCCCAGCCCAGAGCTCCCTCTGTTTCCAAAGGGCTGCGCTGAAATATTTATTTTGGGAAGGACTAAATGTGCAGCACGAAAATGAGGAGAGAATGACACGCGGCAAAGGGCCTCATGACAATCACTTGCAGTCCCGGCATTTTTTATTTTTTTTCTGCCAGACCCAAACAGTTTGGTTTCCAGCCCCTAGTGAACATCATGCCAGCTTTTTACACCACCCTGAACTCATCCAATGCTTATCACCTCGGGTGTTCAAACATTTAAATCAGTTGACGCCAAGTGAGGAGAGAAAGCGTTTGTCTCTGCTGTAATTTCCCACAAAGAAATGAATATGTAAGGGATAATCCTATCTGGGAATTTAGTTAATTCAAAAATATGTTCGGATTTTCCTTTTAAAGGTATCATACGAATGAAGCCCTTTATCTTGGAGGATTCTCTCCTGGGAAAAATAAAATGCTAGCACTCAGAAAGCACTCAATACGTTTTTCTTAAATGGAATTACAGACTCAATTTCTTTCCAGTAACTACTGAGGCATAGAGGCGACTTCCCTCACCCCCCCACCCCCTGCCCCCCCCATTCCTGCGTTCAGTCTCTCAGTTTTCATTTAGTAACAGAACCCCGTGTTTCAGCTGGGCACATGCGTGCCTGGAGACAGGCCCTGTTCCCCAGTCTTATTGTGACCACATTTGGGCGAATGAAGTGTGCAAGGAAGTGGTGTGAGCAACATCTGGGTCAGCTCCTAACCACTGGCGGATGATGGCAGTGGCGTTGGGAGCAGCAAGCTTGGGCCCAGAAATGGAAGCCGCCCGTTGAGGACAGTACAGACAGACCCTAAGCCCGGGAGCCTGGCTGAGCTCATGGAGTAGAGCCACCTGCCCGTCCAAGCCCACCTGCTCCACTCCGGACTTTCACGTAAGAGAGAAATTAACTTTCATCTTATATAAAGTTCTGCATTTGCATTTCAATAATATATAAGATTTGGTATCGTTGCTGAGATTGAGACATTGTTTAAGAAATAGGCTTTCATTTTTGCTAGGACTGTTCGTCCAATCTACAAATGTTTAATCTAAAATGTAGACAGTATTTTAAGAGCCGTCATAGTCCTGAAAAGGCTTAATGTTAAAAACTGCTGATGGGATGGTGTCAGGCGATTATGGACTGAACTGTGCCCCCAAATTCATATGTTGAAGCCCTCACCCCCAGTGGAGAAGGGATTATTAAGGAGGTAAAGTCATATGAGGTCATAAGGGTGGGACCCTAATCCAACATGACTGGTGTCTATAGTTGAAGACACAAAAAGTGTCACACACAGAGGAAAGGCCGCATGAGGACACAGTGAGAAGAAGCCAGCTGCAGGCCACAGAGAGAGACCTCACTAGAAACCAGCACTGCCGGCACTGGTTTGGACTTCCAGCCTCCAGAATTGTGAGAAAGTAAATTCCTGTTGTTTAAGCCACCTCCGTGGTGGTATTGCCTTCTGAGAGCTCCAGAAAACTAATGCACAGGCAAAGAGGTCTGTTATCCACACCAATGGTGCATCAGAATCACCTGGAGGGGTCGTTAAAACACAGCTCACCGGTTCCGGCCCTCCAGGTTTCTGCTTGGGTAGATCTGAGCCCGGGCGGGGGCCGGGGAGGTGTCTAGAATCTGCAATTTTAACAGGTTACTGACGTCACCAGTCTGGGGACCACACTTGGAGAGCCACTGACTTAGACTCTGTCCACCCTTAGCCAAATGATCCCTTTTTCTTTCTTTCCAGGGAAACCCTAAGTGCACAAACTAGGCACTCTCGCCTTGGCTGTGAGCGTTGTCCTGAGTTTTCAAAAGATGACAATAGAAGAGATCAGCCTTTAGAGCTTTGCGTCAATAGCAGAGGCTCTAACACTGCAAAAAAGAAGGGCCAACTCCTGAACTTGGCGGGGAGAGATGGGGCCTCCGCCCTACCCTTCCTCCCATTGCCGGCCACGTGTTCCCCAGCAGGAGGGCTTGCTCCGTTCTGCATGGACTTCAAAGGAAGGCCCGTTGGCCAAATGTCTGCACGTGATGAGTGGTAGCAATGCCTCTGGGGGGCCCTGGAGTTTCTGAGGCATCATGGCGCTTCTCTCCCCACAGTGGAGTCTGGCACTAGTGCTCCCATGCTGTCCTGAGCCCCGGGCAGGCCCCCGCATGGCAGTAGAAAATCTGCTGCAATGCTCTTACGCTCCCTTTACAATACAGCTGTGATCACTCACATCCACGGGCAAGTCTGGATTGTATTGGAAGCACTTTAGGGGGCTCACAGACAAACGTTTCTGAATAGTTGTGAGGATGAGCCCAGCAGAGGGCTGCTAGAACTACAGGATGGCCCGCAGGCACGGCTACGCCCTCCCTCGTCATCCAGCACTCGGAGTGGGCTGGGCAGGGGGCTGGGCAGGGGCGGCCGCTGATTTCCTCGTGGGTCAGCCCCCCCTTGGTTTAACCACTCGGCCTGATGGGAGGTTTGGAAGTGGTCGGCGCCACGAGTGCATGTTGAGTGAATGTCCGTGGGATCGTCTCCTCGATCCTACCCAGAACTGGGCCCTTCACTGCTAGTTCCTCTGACATTCGTGTAGACATCAGCTGTCTGAGCTGCCCTGCTGGTGGCAGCGGGGTCAGCTTTCTGGGCATGAGACCTGTGCAGTCACAGCGAGCCCCACACTCAGAAGAGTCCACCCCTGGTTTAACGCCCTGTGGTCACTGTCTTGAAATTCTGAATCATTTTAGAATGGAACGTGAATTTTCAGTTTTCGCTCAGCCCTGGAAATTATGTAGCTGGTCCTGTGTAGCAGTCTCAACCAGAGAGTCAGAATAGCGTCAGCAGGGAGTAAACGGATTTTGATTATACCTAATACAGCAATGAGCTTCCAGCCCTGCTATTCGGAAACCCTCGGGAACTGCCGATGAGGAGAGAGACTCCTGAAGTTCATAAACTCCGAGTCAATTCACCCAACTTCTGGCTGCTCCGAAACCTCTTTGATAACGTCTTTTTCGGTTTAAAGATTAGGATGGTGGGTAGAGTCAGGGAGAATTTCAAAGAGAAATCTGGCCGGTCTGAGTCAATACATTCAGATGGTATTTCTAACGAGACCCAGGTATGGTCCTGCAATGAGGTTGTAAGCTTTCCTGGAGTTTTGGCCTTCCTTGCCCCTTTTCCGGTTCCCCCCCCGGCCTTTGGCCCTTGGGGGGCCTTCGTTGTTTTTTTTTGTTGTTGTTGTTCTTGCGAGGGGCGCCGGTTTTCTTTTTGTCTCTGGCTTCCCATGAAACTAGGGACACAGACCACCCAGAAAGATACTTCCTAGTGAAGTTGCAACTGCTAGCTCTCCAAATTGCTTTCTTCCATACAGGCAGGGCATCAACCCCAAGCAACCCAAACCAGTCCCCCAAAGATATTGCCAACCTCTAACTGTGTCTGTTAGCTGCTGTTACTGCAGCAATACTTTGCAACAAACCGCCCCCAAGCTCAGTCATTTGAAACAATTGCTTTTTCTCATGAGTCTGGCAGTGACCCTGGGGTTGGTTGGATTAGGTTTGCCTTGCGGGAGAGGCTCTGCTTCCGGTTGTCTGTCTAGTTGAACTTAGATGGGGAGCTCTGCTCCAAATGTGTTTATTTAGGTCCCAGAATGAAATGCAGCAATTCAGGGCAAGCTCCCCTCAGGGTTTTGGGAGAAGTGCAAGAGGGCACGTGGAGATACCGAAGGTCTCTTAAGGTCTATGCTGAGATTGTGTGTGTTACATCTGCCAAATTCCATTGGCCAAAGCGAGTCACATGACCAAATCAAAGTCCAGAGGCAGAGAAATACCCTTTGCTTATGTCAGGCCAGGCAAGGATGTGGGTCCAGGGATGAAGAACTGAGGCCAATAATTCAGTCTGCCACACTAACCCTGTTATCCCAAATACCATATCCATTTTCTAGTCACAGCATGGGGCCATTGCCTCTTGTGTGTTCAGCACCCACCAAGTGCTGAGCAAATATCAAATAGTATTAAATGGAAACATATATTTCATAGTCCAAAATTCTCAAATTTTACCTCATATTATAAATGTAAATATTTGTCTATAAATATATATAATTTGTATAATTAAATATAAAGTCAGGTCATGAAAAAAATCTCCTATGGAGCATATAAAAATAAAGACCCTCTATTTCCAGATGGCGTGACAAAGAGGTCCAGGGCCCAGGAATTTGCATTTTCACAAGCACTTCAGCTGGAATAGGGCCCGTGTTTTGGGATAAACTGTCCCAGTCTTTGACTATGCCATTAGGTTAATCAATACTGGGATGCTGGCAAATCTGGGCCGATCTGGTGAAATTTTAGTGATAGGTATTTTGTAAACTTCTGCACAAATGACTGACTGCTCCTCTCCTCCCCCTGCTTCATTTCTGCACCGAGCGAGGTCCTGCCCACGTCACTGGCTCTAGCTCTGTAGGTGGTTTCTGGTTTCCAGGTGCTCTCCCAACACATGCATCTTAGAGTCATCCTTAGAGCCTGAACTCTGCTCTCTTGTAACTCTGCATGACCGTAGAAGGCATCGATCCATCTTCAACCTTCATCGGTCAAACCCCTTCTTTTGCTACTTCACTCAGATTTTTTCCCCAGTAATTACACCTTCCCTTCTTTCAATTGATGGGGTTACATGACAGCTGACCCCACCCACCATGGGCTACCCCCTATTCTAGAGTAAACCACATAGAGTCACAATTGTGGAGAAGAACTATCTCTCCCAGTCTAGACCAAGCCTCTGTGTGTTGTGTGCTAAGCTGGTAGAATAAAAGTCTGGAGCTGCTGGTTCTCATCTTGGCCACTAAAGTAGCTAAAGCTTGCCTGAGAGTGAAGCCAATATAAAGGAAAGTGGAGCAAGGATTTTGGTAACACCTCTGAGCACTTGAATCCAACTGTGCCTGAAGATATATCTTCTGGCTCTTTCCATTATATCAGCCAAGGCATGGTCCTTGTTGCTGACGCACATTTGAGTTTGGTTTCTTTAACTTACAACTGAAATATATCATAGTCTGACTGATATATCATAGTCTTATAGGGAGACCAACAGGACCACAAGCAAGTGGGACTGATCAGAACTTAGCAAAGCTCATGATTTGCTCAGTTAGACACACACACACACACACACACACACACACTCTGAGTTTATTCTGGCAACCAGAACATATTTGGGAACCAAACTTCATTAGTAGTTGTTAAGGCACTTTCAAAGCAAAATAGACTGATTCAAAAATTAACACAGCTCTTAAATATATCTGTGTATTCTAAGCAAGACCTAATCAGATTATTTAAAATTATTCCCTCTTACTCACATCTACCACAAAAGTTATATTTGCTCTCTCTCCCAATGTTCACTAATAATATTTTCAGTGACTTCTTTCCACATATTATATAGAAGGCTCTCTCTGAAATAATTTCTTTTTCTTTCTTTCTTTTCTTTTTTTTTTTTTTAAGCTATGGTAAAAGGACAGAAGCCCAACTTTGGGCAGCAGGAAATAATGCATCACTTTGAACATGTTGTCTTTTTATTATAAATACGATGATATGGTTAGGTGGGATAGTTTCAAAGAGACAGGATGTTACCTTAAACATTTACAAAGCTGTGGTTAAAACCGTCTCCTTAAACTACCTTTTCAACCCATGGAGCTTACATAAATATTTGGCTGCTGGTGACAGGCCTAATAAATCTGTTTAGAATGTTGCAGCAATATTTACTTACAAAGTAATGGCATAAGCCCACTTAGACCCACAATTTTAAGAAGGAGAGATGCTACTTTTTAGCACCTTGCATAAATATTTGCAAGACCTATAAATCCAAGATAACCCTGCCTCTTCCCTAAAGCAATTTACCGCTTCCTACCATGTTCCATCCAAATGCCAAAATTTGTAAAAAATGTCACTTGATTGAGTTGGAAAAGCTTGACATTTACTTGAGATGTAGTGGAAGACATCAATTGATACCGGGCTATAATAGAGGAATTCTTACATTTCCTAATGGCCCAAAGTTCTGCAGGAACTTTCAGGCTGGAGGAAGAGCAGAACTTCTTTTGTGTCTAGAGCTTGTGAATCATTATGTGGGATCAAGAACTAACAGATACACTCCTTGCTTTACCTGCAACATTATAGGGATTATATAATAGAAAGTTCTGGGAACAGAAGAAAGAATGTGGCTCATCTGGGCATTGTTTCTCCTGGAGAAAGTAAGATGGCGATTTGAGTGTTTTAGGCAAGGCTGCTGGGCAAACTGGAACAGGTCCCTGTCTTTGTGACATGGAATGAGATGCCATCTGACTTCTTCCTGGCCCTCGAGAGCCGAGCTTCTTCTTGATTTCAAGAGATGATTCCTAAATGGAAAGACACCAACAGTGCCCCACATCTCTTTATGAGAGTCAAACAATACAATAACCTCTCGATTGCCTCATGCATCCCTGTACTGTCTTTAACATGGTTAAATTTTTTAAACTTTAAGAAGCAATTCCTGTTTTCTCCATGGTAGAGAAACAAGGCTGCAAAAAACTCATCCTAACCACAAATATCAGAGAATTCTAAAGTGTTTCTTATTTACATATTACAGTTATCCTATCAGGTTTAATTTCTTTCCAGTAAGTGTTAACTAAACAAGTGCTCATAATTTATAAGAAGAGTGATTGACTTGTAAAGATAGTATTTTTCAAGGTCTGATATAAAAATTGCTTTTTTTTCAGATTTATAATGAGGCCTCCTGTTCTGAACATTCCTGGGGAAGACAAACAAAAAAACTTGGCTTTGGTATTTACATTATCAAGGATGGAAGAAAAGATGAGGATGACTTTGATGTTCTGAGGAGGATGGGGGTTGATTTGGTACTTATCCTTTTTTAGTACATGAATTTAAACCAGATGGTCCATTTAAAATCGACCCCATTCTAAACCATTTTGCATTAAGTGGGGCTGTACAGAAAGCCCTCATTTCCTCTCTGGCAGTGGCTGGTGTCAGAACAGCCCCCTAGGAAGTGGCAGGGCTGCCATGCTTGCTTCGCTGCCAGCCTGCAGGAGCTCACGTGCCCGTGCACTGCTGCCAGCCAGCGCCAGTCTGCCAAAAGTAACGCCACCGAACAAGAGTCCTTGCTGGTGACCGCCATTTGGGTCACATTTTCTCCTACCTCTGGGAATGGTAGATGTTAAAAAATACTTTGCTGGTGGCTTTCGCTTATTTCTGGGAAAATTGGGGAAGGTTTCATAGAAGAGTCAAGAAGCGGATTAGCCAGGATGGGGTAAGTGTTGTAAGAAGTGTCTCCAGACATGGCTCCAGGCCCTGGGAACACAGTAGTAAACATAGCCAAGTCCCTGCTCTCACGGCTTTCATTCGTGTGTAGCTTTCGGGATTATGCCGAGTGTCTACGATAAATAATCCTTCTCATCAAATATTGGCTCTGGACTTTTTCTGCATCAATGCCACCCCCCATAAGGCAAGGACCTGGAAGATGGGTGCTGTTTGCATCTTGGAAGAGAGGACACGAGAGGCACAGAACTCAAGCAGTTCTGTCTGTTTCCAGCCAACTAGAAGAAACACCTTCCAGTTCCTCTCACCTGAGCCTCCTTCAAACATCATAGTCTCCCCTGTGGTTTTCAGTCCTGGTTGCACATTGAAATCACTGAGAAGCTTTAAAAAACACTGGAGATTTTGACTTAGTTGGCCTGAGAGCAGGTGCTGCCCATGAAGTTGTTTTATTTTGTTTTTAGCTTTCCAGGTAGGTCTGATGGGCAGCCAAGGTTGATAATCAAGGAGTTGGCATCCTTCTTGGGTTGGTGGCAGTAGAGAAGGGAGTTTTTACTACAGTGGATGCAAAGCGTTAAGCCCATATGTTAGGGAGCTGGAAATATCATTTTGAACATTTGGCAGTATAGGCCGGTCTATGCACAAACCAGCATCAGGTATCTCCTATGCAACAAGTGTGCGATGAAGGGTGCTGGAAAAATGAAAACAAATAAGCTACAATCTCATCCCTGACCTATGGTGGCTCACAGTGTATTTAGAAGGGAGTGAGAAAAACCACAACTACTATCTAGTTGAAAAGATGAAACAAGAGGACAGAAGTATTTTTCATCTGATTTGCTCATTGATGTGTGCACAGCACCTAGACAGTGCCTCGCACGTAGGGGTGCTCGATAAATATTTGTTGAATGAATAAATTTGAGCAGCTGTGGATTATACGGCAAAGGATTGACATCTTTGAGTTGTAAACATAGGCAAGAAACAGACCAATAA
>NW_012140747.1:379349-390978 GCF_000956105.1 Propithecus coquereli | reverse complement strand
ATAAAACATTTTTTTGGTCATTTCTAATTGAGTGTTGGGCATGGAGTCTTCCATATGTTGATTCTGGGACCCACGATCCATTCATCTCATGACTCCACTCTCCTCTGGGACCTTGAAGTCTTCCACATCCAGCCACCAGATGAGGAGGGGGGACACAGCAGGTGGGGAATCCCACAGGGCGTTTTGGAAGCCAGGTCAGGAAGTGATACACGTCACATCCACCCAGATACCACTGGCCAGAACTAGACATATGAGCCCAGCTAGATGAACAGCGTCTGGCAAAGGCAATCTTCCAGTGTGTGCAGGAGGGAAATGCGATGGTTTGGTAGACTCCAAGTGTCCCCTCTGCCACAGGGTGTTACCCAGTGGAGGCCACCATTGAACCTAACACGGAGGACAGTACATTCATGTAGACGTAGGTTCATTAACTCCTCTAGGAGAGTTGGTCCATCAGGCCATGTCCACTCTGTGGCAGTGATACTCGAAGACTGACAGTATGTCCCCCTGGACTGAGGAGGCGGAGGAGGAGGGAGAGACACTGCAGGGGTGGGAGTAGCCAAGATGGCCGCCCTTGCTGTGTAGTGCTGCTCTGTGTATTTGAGAATAGGAACTAACTTTCAAAGCAGGCCCCGCCTTTGCTTATGCTTTCTTTCTCTGCTGTCATGAGCATATTTTAACTATTCGTAGCTTTTTAACTTCCATGTCTGCATTTTAGAATTTCTCTTTAGACATATATTACATGCTGGCGTGCTTCTCAGTGCGCGTACATGTGGACTTTCTCTCCCATACCATGAAACAAGGTCAGAAGCACCTCATCTTCTGTATCCTTCTTCTCCATATCCTCCCCACGCCCCCAGAATAATCCCTACAGAGTACACAATCCTCCCAATGGTGTTGGAGCTTCGTTTGTAATGGGGAGGGTCAGAGATGGTGTCTGCCAAGTTCGCTTCCCAAAACAGTCATCTCAACCCAAAAGAGTTGAGAATTTACGTCCACACAAAAACCTGCACGTGGATGTTTGCAGCAGCTTTAATCAGAATCGCCAGAACTTGGAAGCAACCAAGTCTTTCCACAGGTGAGTGGATAAATGAACTGTGGCACATCCACGCAATGGAATTTTATTCAGCATTAAAAAGAAATGACCCCAACAGACCCCAGACTTCAAAAAGAAAGAAATGAGCTATCGAGCCATGAAAAGACATGGAGAAAACTCAAATACATATTACTAAGTGAAAGAAGCCAATTTGAAAAGGCCACATGCTGTATGATTCCAAGTCTATGACATTCTGGAAAAGGCAAAATTACAGAGCTAGTAAAAAGAGCGGTAGTTGCCATAGTTTAAGGGGAAAGGAAGAATGAATAGGTGGAGAACAGAGGGTTTTAGGGCAGTAAAAATGTTCAGTATGATAGTAAAATAGTGGATACACACTATTGTACATTTGTCAAAACCCGTAGATTGTGCCCCAGCCATCAAGAGTGGACTATAGTTCACACTACAGACTTAGTTGGTGGTGGTGTGTCAGTGTTGGTCTGTTGTAATCAGTGGACCACTCTGGTGCAGGATGTTGACAGTGGGGCTGGCTGTATGTGGGGTGGGGGTATATAGGAGCTCTCTGTACTTTCTGTGCAACTTTGTCGTGAACCTAAAACTACTCACAAAATAAAGTCTGGATATTTAAAAAAAAAACAAAAACATCTTTTTTTTCCCTCCCAGAAATGTCAGTGATTCATAATCACAAGTCTCACCTTGGAGACTACCTCTCAAGTAGATTTTTACCATCTTTTCTTTCCCCCTTGACCAGTGGTCCCCAACCTTTTTGGCACCATTTGGTCCCCATTTTCATGGAAGACAATTTTTCCACGGACCGGGGAGTGCAGGGGATGGTTTGGGAATGATTCAATCACGTTACATTTATTGTGCACTTTATTTCTGTTATTATTACGTTGTAATATATAATGAAATAATTATACAATGCACCATAGGTTGGAGACCCCTGCCCTCGAGGATAAAAACCAAGGTGGATCTTCGGATCACCAGATAAATAATATTTCTGGATTAAAATGTGAAACGAAGAAGTCATTAAACTAGCATTTCTTCTGAAATGTTTGTTCTGGACAAACTGAGAATGTTGCCCTTTTGGTAGTGTTCTTTGGAGAGGAGAGGGTGATTCACAGCCCGACTCTTAAGGGCATCCCACAGAAGGAAGGGAAATGCCTACACATGGGTTTCACAAAGAAGGCTGTGTTCCCCTACAGGGCACGATTTTTCTGACTGTTGGACAGCATCCTACAGGGTTATTCTATGGTGAAAAAACTTAGTGTCTGGCGTCCAAAAGTGACATCATACCCATCTAAGTTTCGGTAAATCATGGGTTTGGGTAGATTGGTTGTACTTTAAGACCAAGAGGAAATCAGAGAATAAAGTTGGTTCATTTTGAGCACAAGCTGCTGCACACAGACAGGAGTCAAATAGAAAAACCAGCTGTCAGTAAGTAGTGAAAATACTAGGATAAAAAAAACAGAGCGTGAGGCATCATGGGGAAATTGCACAAGGTTGAGTTAGCTACAGTCAGCGAACAGAGTCTATTCAATTCCTGCTGCATCCTTCCCTCTTCAACTCTCTCATAAGTACTGCAATCCTCAGTTAGGTTGAGTCAGGACGGATTTGGCCCTCGAAACCACCTGAATCCTTGAGACCAGGCTGCCCCGCACTGCCTGAGTGGTCTCCAACAGCCCTGCACACTTGGGGACTGATGTGCTTGCCCACTCAAGGCCACGCTGATCTGACAACTCTGACAATCATGACAAAAAATAGATTTTTTTATCATGTTCATTAGCTTTACCCTCTTCAGCTGTGTTTCAAAGGTGACATCTTCATAATATAGGTCAAATGAGGAAGTGACCCTTCTCAGTGCCACCACTGTGCTAGGTGCCGGGACAAATCAGAGATGACTCAGACACAGGTCATGCACTCAGAGACTCCAGGCCAGGCACGTATGGGCTGTCCTCCCCTGGAACTATAATGCTAGGCAGACGATGGTAAATGCCGTGAAAGGGGCTCGAGTGACAAACAGCACGAGCTCCGAGGAGTGGGGCCGATTTCTAGCCGAGGAAGTGGAGGAGGCAATATTAGTAATATGAGCAGTCAGTTCTGGAGGGCAGGGTTGGGTCTGCAGACAGAGAGGTGGGAGGACAGAGGGCATCTCGGGTGACACTCTGTTACCTGCTCCAGCGGAGGAGACGTGCCTCGGTTTGAGTGCGAGGGGAAGACAGGCCAGCTGAGGGGACTGAGAGATAGCAGGAAGGGCAGGACCAGCCTCACAAGGAGGGATACGCCTTGGGTGGGCGCTGCAGAAACAGAGAGGACGGAACCTACCGTGCTTCCAAGAGGAAACTAGGTGAACAAGGGAAGAGGTAGGAAGGATGGTGTATAGGCAGCCCTGCTGACCCCTTGATTTCAGGCTTGTGGCCTCCAGAACTGTGACAGAATGTATTTCTGTTGTTTTAAGCCACCCAGTTTGTGACAGTTTGTTACAGCAACCACAGAAGCCTAATACACACTCATTGGCACACTGCATCCCAGGCTTGTGTTGAGCAGAGTTGGGGCCTTCAACCCTCTGCAACTCCTCAATAAATTCTTCCTGAACCTGACAGATGTGTTCTCTCATCAGAAATCTTCCTGGGGGATAAAGAAGCAGGCCCACGACACGGACATTCCCTGCATACTCCCCTTTGCTGACTCTGTAAACAGTTGTATTCCCGTGGCAGCTGCAACCCTACCAAATGCAGAAGAGTGAAAACCATTTGTAACCATCTGGAGGACACAGCCAGATCCTCTTTGCTCTGAAATGTCTCTGAGTTTAGAAACCTAAACACACGGTCCAGTTTGTCAAACTTCCTGAGGGACTGGGAGGTATTATATGGTTGCTCAACACAGCTCCATGGCTGTACGGCCTGCGTCTCTCTCCACTCCCACGCCAGCACCCAGGCTAGGAGAGGAAGTGGGCTGGAGAGGCCTGGAGCCAGGGGCTGGGGAGCAGAGGAAGTGTACCCTGGTGAGTACACTCAGGAATCCAGAACCTTCCACCAGGCTGTAGAGAGAAAACCTGTCACACTCCCTTCATGAGAGCTGGAAAGCAACACAGGGTGGTGGTTACATGTTGGTGTCAGACATGGATTTGAATCCAGGTTCTTCCTCTAACCGGCTGTGTATCTTTGACCAATTCAATCTCTAAGATTTTTTTGACTTATTCACAAAATGGGGATCGTAACTGCACCTACCTCTTAGAGTTGCAGTGGGGTCGTGTGGGATAAATGCATGAAAAGTGCTTTGGTCAGTACCTGGTGCAAGGTAGGTAAACATTAACAGAAACAGCTAGTATTTGATTTCCAGTAGAATCCATGGGAATAGAAGCTTTTCCCAGCCACAGAAATCTATCAACAATGCATCTGTTTCCTGTGGACACGTTATTCAAAAACTTTCAAAACTTATCTTTGTATCTTTTTGTTGTTTTTAAACAGGGCTGGCCAAAGCCTCATACCGCAAAATTCCCCCATTCCCTCCCTTGTGCCTGTGATTCCACTGCTAATGGCTTCGTCCTCTAGAATCTAGAGGGGCAGCAAATGATCTGCAAAGGGCCGGCGAGTATATATTCTAGGCTTTGTATGCTATATATGGTCTTCCTCACAGAGTTGTCATCTTCTGTTTAAAATTTCTAACAACATTTTTAAAATGTAAAAAGCATTTTTAACTTGAGAGGGCTATGCAGGCCAGATTTAGCCCAGAGCCCACAGTTGGCAACCCCTGCTAGATGAAGTTGTTTAAAGGGACTTAGACTTTTTCTGCTTAGATTACCATCTGCAGAAAGGAGGCTTTGGGTGGTATCTGAGAGGGAAAGGCATATTCTATCTTCTCTGCTGCGCTCTCTCTCTCTCTCTCTCTGCCAGGAGAGGAGGCAGCGATGGCCACAGAGGAAAGGACCCGTTGAAGGGACTAAATGGGTGAAGGACATAAAACAGCCCTGGAAGGCTGAGTCAGAGCCCCACACTGTCCAATTCTGCCCGAGGCCAGTCTATTTCAGAGTCTCCTGATACTGACGGTGAAGAACAGGTGAGAACCAGACTAACATCTGTGCTTCGATACGACCTTCATTCCACGGCTCGGAGACGCTGTCATTTTTCAGCAGTCCAACCCGGCAAGATGCTCAGAAGTTCAAATGCTAAAATCCGATTTCATAAATAATTGACTCCTGTTGATAGGGTCTCCTCATCCCATAACCTTTCGTTCCAAGCAGCAAATGACAGAGTACAGTCTCACTCTGACAACAACAAAGAAGCCGCCCCTGGATGACAGAACGAGATCAGTAAATGCAAACCCCATGGCCAGGAGACTCCCATCTGCATTTGGTAGAAAACTGGTTCATGAAGATGCTGGCCCCTGGCCCAGGTTCTGACAGATACGACTTCACAGAGGAGAGAAGGAGAGTGCTGAAGGTTAATAAAAATCGAGCCTGGAAGGAATGTAGGCTACTCCTCGATCAAAAGAGATAATGACAATAAATCAAGATTTTCTTTATCCAAAATAGCAAAAATATAAATAATCGTAAACGTGCTTAACAGAATTTGGAATGACATTCCTCAGTGGTTTCTGCTAAGGCATATTTCTCAAGAAGTCTTTGTTTCCTACCAAAAGTTCATTCTTTCCCTGAGTATCTTTATACCCAAGGTATTAGTCAGATTTATCCAGAGAAACAGACCAATAGGCATGCATATATATAAGACAGTGTGCTTGCTCTTAAGAAAATTAATACATCCCATTGGCGACATATGTATATGTATTTGTGTGTATATACATAATATATATTATATAGAGAGAGAGAGATGGAGACACACAGGGAGACAGAGACAGAGTTTTATTTTAGGGGTTGGCTCACATAATTGTAGGAGCTGGCAAGTCCAAAATCTGTAGGGCAGCCCAGCAGGCTGGCTGGAAACCCAGGAAAGTTAACATTACAGCTCGAGTCCACAGTCAGTGTGTAAGCAGAATTCTCTCTTCCTCGGGTGATGTCAGTCTTTTTCTCATAAGGCCTTCAACTGATTGGATGAGGCCCACCCACAGTGTAGATCTGCTTTACTTAAAGTCTACTGATTTAAATGTTCATCTTATCTCAAAATATTTTTACAGCAAGAACATCTAGACTGGTGTTTGACCCAAACTGGGTACTACTATGGCCTAGCCAAGTGGACACTAACCATCACACACATCTTCCTACTGTTTTTCCTTGGGTTCCCCCAATTAGCCATGGGTATTAGACAATCAAATTGTAACCATATCATCCTTTATCTGAGATGATAAAAGGGAACAGCAATAGATTATCCCCAAATGGTGTATCTTATCCATTAGAAATGCATTTGACTATAAATGACATAAAATCAAAAGAACAACAGATTAAAAGGAAGAGTTTATTTTTCTCATATGAAGAAACCCAGTGATCTAGCACTCTGGGAGGCCGAGGCGGGTGGATCGTTTGAGCTCAGGAGTTCGAGACCATCCTGAGCAAGAGGGACCCTGTTTCTACTAAAAATAGAAAGAAATTAGCTGGACAACTAAAAATACATACAGAAAAAATTAGCCAGGCATGGTGCCGCATGCCTGTAGTCCCAGCTACTCGGGAGGCTGAGGCAGGAGGATTGTTTGAGCCCAGGAGCCTGAGGTTGCTGTGAGCTAGGCTGACGCCACAGCACGATAGCCCGGACAACAGAGTAAGACTCTGTCTCAAAAAAAAAAAGAAAAAGAAACCCAGTGATGCCATAAGAGACCCATACTCTTTCTACCTTTTGCTTTGCTATCCCAAATGCCAGGAATCGTGCTTAGTGTTCAGCGTTTGCTGTGCACTAACATATTGACTTAAGGTAGGTAAGGTACACAAGGAGTGGGAGAAGATGAGGCTGCAATATGGAATGAGAGCAAGGCTCACATCACAAAGGGTTTACATGCTAGACCCATGGGTTTGAACCTTGTCCCAGAGGCACTAGGAAATCAATGAAAGATTGGAAGGAGAAGAATTGTATGGTCTGATTTTCATTTCGAAAGATCATTCATGTTTGTGTTCGTGTCTGAGGTTCTGAGAATTGCTAATTCATCAAAGTAAATAATGGAGATCTGATGAAGGAGAACTGGGAGTGTGACCAGCTTCTCTTCCCACCTTCTCCGTTCCCCTCCTCAGAGCAGACAGCATCACTTCGGAACACTTGTGTCATCTGTTGACATAACCAGAATCTTCGTTTACTTTGGCTCGGCAAAGCTGGAGTGGCAGACCTTCTTAAAACAAAATATTTATTACTAAGCTATACAATAGTTAATGGATTAATATATTACTCACCTCATTAACACACTTCCGGAGAAATCTACATCCTAGCAATATTCTAGAGATAGTCTTGCTCTATCTTTTAGCTCCTTAAAGCACATTGTGGCCCTGTTGATTTGCTTTTCAAGTTTTAAAATAAATCAGTGTCATTTGTCACCGGGCTGTGTAGGTGGCAGTCGGAGACAGAACCTCAGATTAACTTGAAGTGTTGACACGATGTTATCACAGAGCCAAGACTTATGGCCTTAGAAGAGACACTGAGAGTTCCTCTCTTCCAACGACCTCTTCCACAGATGAGAAAGCGAGCCCCACAGATAAAGCAACTAGCCCAAGGGTATGAGAGTCACCAGTGGGGCTAGCACTGCAAGCCACACTCCCGCACCAGCACTTCCACATTTGGCTTCATTGCCAAGGTGTCCGGAGCTAAGAAGCAGCCGTCATTTTTAGAAATATCGCTCAGGTGGTGAAAGTCCCATCTCACAAGGATTTAAACAGAGAAAGGAGTTTATTGGCTTCAGAAACAGCTCAGGGGGGATGCTAATTTCAAACATGGTTCAGAAAGGGGACTCTCTGTTGTCATCAGGACTCAGTCACTTCCTCAGATTACTTTCTGGGCCGGTTTCATTCAGGCACGCTGGGTCCGGATGGAGCTAAGTGGCGACCAAAAGTCCCAGGCTCACAACTGGTCTGTGTGGTAACACCCAGTGGAAAAGATGGCTGTCTTTCCCCATAATACAAACGGAAGTCTGGAAGTTGAATTTGATTGGTTAGTTTGCGTCATGTGCCCGTTCTTGAACCAATCACTGTAGCCGAGGTGAAGGGACCGCTCTTATTGGCCAGCTCTGGCTCGTACATCTGCAGTAGTGAAAAGGATGAGCTCGGTGTCTGCGTCGCCGAATTGCATGTTTGGAGAGTGAGGGCGGCAAGATTTCCCGAAGGAAAACCAAAGTTCCATGAACCCAAGAAGGGAGAATGGGTGCTGGGCAGGCACAAGCCACGCAGATACACTCCAGGCGCTCACACTTAACGTTAAGTCTCTTTAATAAGAGCACCTTGCCTCGGCTCTACTTTACAGGTAGTCACCCCAACTAGTTAAACAGCATTTAGCAGGTCAGATGGTCAAGGACGGATGCCCAGAGGAGGGAACTTGAAGTGAGGTGAATTTGTTCAGAGCTCCCCCCCCAAAACAGGGATACGAATGAATCTGAGTATTCAGATGAAGAAGCAGCGTGCATTTGGGCAGCATTGTATGTTTGGAGGCTTCATTGGACTTAAGCTATGAGACAAATTTGCAAAAACAAATCAACTTTAGTAAACAGAAATATGTAGGCTTTTATTCTGCTGTAGAATAAAAGCCTCACTGCTTCTATTCCCTGCCTCTGTTCTTTGAGTTCAAAAATGTATCAAGAATAGCCATGAAAATTTGATGCAACGTTGTTCACAGTTTAGTTTAAAAGCCACCATCTCCTTCTGGAGAACAGAGATAGGTAGAGAACTTTGTAAGCAAGATTACAAAGGCAGAAACCACTTTTTTAATCTGAAAAAGTTGTAAAAAGTATATGGCAAAAGCACTATTAAAAAGTTAAAGGGAAAATGACAGACAATGAAGAAGTTTAGCCCTTGTATTAAAAGCTGATAAAGAATGGCTTTTCTATATAAAGGATTCTTACGGAGAAATAGATGAACACAACAATAGAAAAATGGACCAAGGGCATGAAAAGCAAATTAATAAAAGAAAATGGACAGCACGCATATGAAAAATCGTTCATTACACTAGTAATTAAAGAAATGCAAATTAAAACAAAAACGAGACACCACTTTTACAGTGTTAGATTAGCAGAAGAAAACATTGACAATACCCAATGTTACCCACGGGTATAACAGATGGCAGTATAGTCTAATAAAACTTAGAATGATGGGGGTAGGTGTTGGAGAGGTTCCAATTTGGCAACAACCATTCTAAGAAGCCACAAAACATGCACATCTTTGACTCAACACCCCTAGGAATTTATCCTAAGGAAATAAGTTAGGAAAGATTTAGCTGTAATTGTTCATGATAAGAAAATATTGGAAACAACCAAGCTCTGTAATAGAGGAGAATTCATTAAATATATTACGATACATTCATTGTATGTATCTTGAAGTGGGAAACACCCCTAAATATAGAAAACAAGTTAGTGTAATCTTACATTTGGTTTTATATATTAAGGTTTTGAAGAATATTCAAGAAATGTTAACAGTGGTTTTCTTTTTTGCCCACCTGTACTTTCTACTTTAAATGAACATAAATGGAAAGTACAACATTAAAAAGGGAAGAAAAGATTAAGGAATGTTAACCTGCCTACTTTAACAGAGGCTTTCGCTGGCATCGCTTTCTCCCTCTTCTGGGGAAGGGAAGGGTACTCTGCCTCCTTTCTGGGGTGCTTCTACAGATCCCTCTGGAAGACAGAACTGAATACCCATTTGCCCTACACAGAGAGGCTTCTGATTTCAAGGTGGGTGTCTGTGCCTGGCTTCCCCAGGGTTCGAGAGATACCCTGACGTAGTGATAAGCAAGCTTGCTCAGAAAGGAGACTTTTGATCTTTGTGCCTAGATAGACAATTCCGAGGCTGAGCTAAGGCTGGCTCATCATGTCCATGTTAAGGAAGAAGGCCTTTTCACATACAGTAGGGCAAGGTTTCCTTTTATTTTAGAAATATAATGTTTCTTGAATGTCCCAGTATCTTTGCACACAGATATGTATCAGCTTTTTGAAAGAAGAAGAAAAATGGAATGGAAGGACATCAGTCATTGCAATTTATCTACAGACCCTGTGTATGTTTTAAGACTGCTGCTTCCTATCTCCTTCTGAATTCTAAAACTTTTTTATAAGGTTTCCCTTTGGTATCTCTATGCTTTTCTGAGGAAGAGGTTTGGGGCTTGTCGGAGTCCTTTCATGTCTGACTGATAAAGCTGCATGTTTATTTAGATTCAGTCACAGTGAATCCATTTCAAAATTATATATTACACCCCTGCCCCCTGATCAATTGCTGTTCTCTTTCCCCCTCCCCTTAGGCCCACTCCTAGACGTCCAGTGAATTTAAGAGATGTAAATCAGAGCTCTGGGATGGAATGATAGAAAAAAAATTATTTCTAAGGTCCAGGACTGTATGGAATTGACATATTTCCAAATGCTCCTAGCCTCCCCAGTTCCTCACTCCAACCTCATCCCATCTCACTTGATTTTGTCTTATTTTATTTCGCTTTGTTTCATTTTTCAACCTAGACCCTTTATTTTTCTGATCGTGTCTCATCTGGATGGAATTGCAGCGTTATCCTTTTCCACCTGATGGATAATTTCCTGCATTGCACGTTGCAAGGCAATCTGGTGAACACTCCTTCCTCGCGCTGAGCCAAAACATTTCATAATTCTTCAGTCCTTCGCAGGACGATCCAGCTCAGAAGCTGCAGTGACTCAGAAGAGGATGAATGTTTCCTTTGGTCTTATCTTTTTTTTTCCTTTTAGTTTCTAAGTACATGTCTTAAACTTTATCTGGGACTGTTAGGGCTTGTTGAATTCTGCTTCAGAAGTCAGGGGACTGTGTTTTCATAGCCATTCACTTCACTGGTGACTTTCTGTGACTCCAGAAAAGGTCACAGAGAGTCGATGCACTTTGCTTCCCCATCTGTTTATAATAAGACCTCACAAAGCCCCATCGGGTTGGATGAGCCTAGTTTATAGAGTGCTCAGAAATCCTTGAAAGACACTCATCCCCCAAAAGTCTTTTCACAGCTAGCAGACCTGCAGCTAGGCAAGCAGACACTCTACATAGGGGGTGATTAGTTCCTCTCCCAGATCTAGCAGTCAGTTTTGTAAAAGAATTGTCACCCCACTCCTAGCTTCTCTCTGGGTTCGCCATAGGTATTACGATCTTTATTTCTAATTATTAAAAAAATTGTGGGTTTTTTTTCACCTTGGGAAAAATTGGACCCATTTTAACAGTAGGAAAAAGAGAAATCAAAACTACGTAATGGGCCGGGTGTGGTGGCTCACGCCTGTAATCCTAGCACTCTGGGAGGCCAAGGCGGGAGGATCTTTTGAGCTCAGGAGTTCGAGACCAGCCTGAGCAAGAGTGGGACCCTGTCTCTACTAAAAATAGAAAGAAATTAGCTGGACGACTAAAAATATATACAGAAAAAATTAGCCGGGCATGGTGGTGCATGCCTGTAGTCCCAGCTACTTGGGAGGCTGAGGCAGGAGGATCGCTTGAGCCCAGGAGTT
>NW_012140747.1:374554-375479 GCF_000956105.1 Propithecus coquereli | reverse complement strand
AAATGTATTTCACCATCATTTTATTAAAGACAAACTTAAAAAACACAATAAGTAGGAATTAAAAAAATATCAAAATTTAAAAGCTCGATACATTTATTCCCATGAACAAATCACTACGTTGTTCTTATTTTTCTGATTTTGCTTCAAACCAGTGACAATGGGGCCCCAAACCATGATGGGCACCAATGCGAGATCTGATATTTGGGAGCATCTATCCTTTGGCATTGTATTAGCGACACTTTCATTTCGAATATAGCTGGAAAAAGCCAGGATGGTATTTATTATGTTCATTTATAACTCAGACTTCCCACTAACTTCATCTGGTTTCTGTCCTCCCCAACACACAATTAGTCTGAATATTTGAGGTTTCCCTATTGTCTCCAGGAAGGTTCTTGGAGACAAGGTCAAGTCACGGGCAAGTCTCACAGGTCAGACATACTGTGTTTTGAGCCATATGAACTTGTCCCTAAATAATTGTTAAAGTAAAATCACCGTGTTACTGAAGTTATTAAGTGTTTAAAGCAAATGAGTGAGTAGGTCTTGGGCCAAAACCAAAGAGCATATTTTAAAGATGATCACCGATCTAAAAATGATAATTCTTCACAGCACAAATGGACACAGAGAATTAGCTTCAGCCTTGAGGCGAAGGCACGGCTCTGATCAGTGTTTGGGTGGGTCTGATTTGTTTGGGACCAGTGACCTTTTCCTGCTCCATTTTTTTTCAGACCTTTTCTGACCATTCAATATTACGGAGTTCGTCTAGTTTACAAGTTGCAGGTTATCTTGAGGGCAACGTCTCCTTTTCTGGGGTTGTATATGAAAATTCAAACAGGTAAGCTGCATACCATCACCTTATTTTAGTATGTTTTCCTTTGGCATCCTGGGAACAATCTGTCAAAAGTGTGTGAAACATCTTAACATCTCC
>NW_012140747.1:369317-372329 GCF_000956105.1 Propithecus coquereli | reverse complement strand
TGAGGCTAAAATTTCAAACAAGTTTCTATAGATTGGAACAGGAAATATGAAACAAGAAAAGAGTCGACTATCATTTAAATGGTGAGAAATTGCCTTTTCTCTTTCACTATTAAAAGTACATGAATTTTGCTAATTTACTTAGGTAAAATGTTCAAACTATTTATAGACAGGCACAGACCCACTGGGCATTTGGAGTGACTGAATGAATATTTGAGAGTGACACTGGATTACATTTGCTGGGAAGGGAATCACTAGCAGGGCTGGGTTCTACCACAACATCTTGGTTCTTGGAGTTGTAAAGCAAATACATTTCCCACCTTATGACAGCCAAGCTTGTTTTTTCGCAATATCCTTAGTGCTCTGTATGTGTTATTTTTACCTAAACCTTACACTTTGAAATAGGTCCAGCGTTCCCATTTTACAGAGGAGCTACCTGAAGACGTGATGCAACCTGTCCCAGGTCACATGACACTACTAATAATACTAATAACAGCAAACACCTCTGTAGCATTCGCTTTGTGCCAAGCACAGTAAACCTTGTCCAAGGTCACGTCTTAGTCCATTTTGTGCTGCTATAACAGAATACCAGAGACGGGGTAATTTATAAAGAAAAGAAATTTGTTTCTCACAGTTCTGGAGGCTGGGACATCTCATAGCAAGATGCCAGCACCTGGCAAGAGCAAGAAATGTCCATAGAGTACTATTCACCCCCATACAGCTCCCTTGGTCCCCAAATACCTGAGAGTTCATCCTTAGGGAGCCATCCTTTTGGAGTAAACATTCCCTCTTTTCTGAATTTCCTTTTAACCAAAAATTATTTGGGAGGGTAAAATTATATCACTTTCCCCTTAAGACAGTAATTTGATAGCAGCTAAGTGCATGGATTTGGGCCAGACATCCTGGGTCCAAATCCTGGCTGCACCATTTACTAGCTATTTGCTCTTCCCTCTCTTCTTACTTTAACCTCCCTTACTTTTTTTCCTCTGTAAAATAGGGATGATAACACCTGTATAGCTCTTAGCATGGTACCTGGCACATAGTACATGCTCAATAAACATCAGCTACCATCCTGACAGTGAGGCATCCTGGCTGTGTGGGGAGGGCATTGCAAAACCAGCCAGGAGCCCTGCTGCTGGGCCTGCTTCTCCAAATACCATCTGAGTGTCCTTGACCAAGCGCATTAATTTTCCTCACCTGATAAATGGCAACACTAAAGCCCCTCACGCCTAGTTCCCAGCTGTGGCAAACCTGAGACAGGTGTTTTGAGGATAAAATGATGTCATTGAAATGAAAGGGACTTGGAAAGAGTAAATGATCTTTACAAATCATCAGGACTCTCAGGGGAAAATAGTTTATTCATTCAACAAATATTTTCCTAGTGCCTACCAGGTGCAAGGACCTAAATACGGTTTTATCCTCAAGCAGCTGGTAAAAACTGCTCTGTGATAGAAGAAGTTCAGAAGAGAGCATGCAGGCCAGTTAAAAATAGGGACAGTATCAGGAATGGGAGACGAGAGGGAAAGACCAAAGCACCTTCTTCGCATGTTTACAACAGACGACCTCCACCGAGTTCTCCCGAACGTCCTCGGCGGGGCCAGCCCAGAGCCTGCAATGATGTGATCCGCTCAAGCCAGGCCCGGGTGAGGCTCAGCCGGGCAGACATTTCCAAACAGCTTGCAGGAGAAGCCGTTTCCACGCCTCACGCCCATGGCTCTGGTTTCACGCAAGCTGCTCTCCAAGAGGCAGAACTGTCGTTGAAAAGGTCTGAGACCATTGTTTCGGGAAATTTGGGATTTGGACCACATTCTCCCCCCACCCCCCGGCCCAACAGTGTATTGCAAACACTCCGTAGATTTTCAGTCGCACCCAGGCTGCAGCGAAAGGGCAGCAGCCGCCACTTTGCGGCTCTTACGGCTTCTGCTCGCCGTGGCCGGGTCTGGTTCCTCAGACTTCGCTTTTTTTTGATGCTCTCTGTTTTCCTTCATTTTCCTTGTTTCCATAAACAAGGCCTTGTGGGGGGGATGGGGCGGGTAGCATGTGAGCCGTGGCCCCTCGGACACTTTTGTTCCGGGAGTTTAATGGAGGCTTTTGGAGTCTTGTAAAGCGAAGTGAGAAACAGCAGCGGTTTGTCCGCTCTGAGCCGCCGTTGACGACGCGCCGTGCGTGTGTCGTAAAGGTAAACACGCTCCAAAATGGGTCCGTCGGAGCGAGGGTCCCGAGAATGGCCCAGCGGCTGGGGGAGAAGCGAAGGCACAGATTGTTGGATACCCTGGGGCCGACACACAGGTGTGACGCCAGCGTTGCTTTAGCAAAAAGCCTCCGTGCGCCACACCCGAAAGGAACATGAGATCCGTTCCGTCCCCATCTGTACACACCTGGCTTCCTAGATAGGTTCTCAGCTCAGCGACGCCACCTCCTTTGTGCAGCTGACTTTTTTTTTTTTTTTTTAAGAAAATATGCATTCCAGAACTTACACTTCAAAATGGTGGCTGCCCTCCCCTAAGTCACCACCTTGGAGGCACATACTTTTTTGTCCACCAGGGCCTCCCTGGAATGCTGCTTTAGGGAACAGGCCTGCAAGCAGAGATAAAGTCTTGTGAGCTTTTTCAACGGTGGCAAGCCAAACTTTGGCTTGGATTTTGGGAAAGATGCTTCCATTTGATAAATGCAACATGTGATCACCCAGTAGTGTGGTTTGGCGTGGAAAAACGAGACGCAAGTTAGTATAAAATCATAGCTAAGGTTTGTTGAGGCAGGCCCAGCACTGTTCTAAGTGTTCTGGGTGGATTGTCTTATTTAATTCTCAAAATCACCCCATGGGGTGGATAGTTAGCATCTCAGCTTTACAGAGCAGGAAACTGAAGTAAGAGGAGTTGAACAATATGCCCGGTGTTGCATAGCTTCCTGGAAGTCTGATTCCAGAAGCCTTGCTCTTAAACAGTCACTAGACTATCTCCCTGTTTACTTGAGTGGCTTATAAATTGCTGAATTGAGGGGTTACCTAAGGGACTT
>NW_012140747.1:364268-367752 GCF_000956105.1 Propithecus coquereli | reverse complement strand
CACACTGTGAGGAAGGAAGTGCTACTTCAGTGAAATCTTTAAAGATCCAAAATAAAATGCTGTACTTGATACATTTATAAAATCTGTGAGTCTTAAACCAAGTCTCTGTACCTTTGAGTCACCCAGATAATTTGGACAGTGTAGACAATCCCTTCAAATATTTCAGAATTTGGACCACTCACGTCCACCCTCAGTTTTCAGAGTGATTCAGAAGGCAAATCAAAATAAAGATAAGGGCTTTGAGGCTTTTTAGTAAAAAAATTTCCCAGCAAGCCAAATGGCTATGGACTTCTGGAAATAGACATGTCTGAATCCCCATGCGGGTCCCTGCCATTTACGTTCCTATGACCTTGAGCAGCTTGACTTCTCTAAGCCTCAGTTTCCACATGGGTAAAAAAAGGGATGAAGAAAGATACTATATGTAAAGTTCTTAGCACTGTATCTAGTGCATAACAAAAGTTCAAAAAATATGGCAGAGAGCATCTGAGCTCACCAAATGTTCTATGTGCCCCCCCTACATTTCTCAGAATCCCTTGATGATAGTTGGAACCAACAGACCGTGAGCCCACATGTCACATCCAGGCTGAGGCAGTTGAAAGCTGGTTCATGTCCCCTCCCTCTCCTCCTGCCATAGTGACCTTGAAAGCTCCATGTTGAGATGGCAGCATCACAGATGGAAGGATCCTGAATCCCTGAGTCACTGCCTGGAGGAAAACTCCTGCTGAACCACCTCAAAGTTTATAAAAAGGTACATCAGACTTCTCTGTGTAAAGGCACTGAAGTTTTGAGGATTGTCGGTTGTTGTAACTCACATTAATTACCCTAGTCTGCCTTGTGATTGAGATACATATATACTCTGATTCAACTCATCAAACCACATTTTTTCTACCCGGAACCCATTTTCATGATGCTAACTCAGTTTCTCTGAGTAGGAAATTCAGAGAAGTCTTTCTAGCTCATGCAGAATTTAACTCCTCTTGACCTATAAGAGGAAAAGCCTATTTTAGTGGTATGACTTTCAACCAGCCAGTTACCCAGTCGATGGGAAGAATCTGGCTATGAGCTTGCTCTGTGGCCTGCCAAGATTTCCAAATTCTCTTCTCAGATTATTTCTGCTCATATATAACTTTCCACAGTCAAATGCAGTATTATTTAGCCTAAACAGTAAATTTAAGACCTGAATGAAAACTGGGTATATCAGTGTCCCAGAACTACTCTGACAAAGTACCGTAAACAACAGGAGTCTATTTTCTCACAGTTCTGGAGGCTAGAAGTCCAAGATCAAGTTGTCAGTGGGGCTGGTTTCTTCCAAGGCCTCTCTCCTTGACTTGTAACTGGTCACCATTTTCCTGTACCCTCACGTCGTCTTTGCTCTACACCTGTGTCCAAATTTCCTCTTCTTATAACCACACCAGTCAAATTGGATTAAGGCCCACTCTAATGACCTCATTTTAATTCAATAACCTCTATAAAGACCCTTTCTACAAATACAGTCTCATTATGAGGTCCTGGGAGTTAGGACTTCAACACAGGAATTGTGGCAGGGACACTATTCAGCCTGTAACACTGGACAGCCAGGATTTCCGTGAGAAGTGACGCCCAAACATTGGAGTTACTGGCTTTGGGTTCGCGGTGTGAATCTGAGTCAGGCACAGTGGGGTGAACTTGGTGTGCCCCATCAGCCAGATTCTTGGAACAAATTACAAGGCAGTAGCAGCTAGTCAGTCTGCAGAGTTTTTAATTTAGCTAATTTAAATGATCTCAAGATTGATCATTAATGTATCGACAGCCAGTTGGAAGGGTACAGCCTTCAAAAAGTCATTTGGCTCCGTGAACTGGGACGTGCATAAAAATAATAAAACCTTCAAAATAAATAAATAAAAAGTCATTTCAGATGGAACTATGAGTGAGCTTGTCCGTGATTTCCCTTCCCCGAGTTCGTAAACAACAGCAGAAGATTTAAAAGCAAAAGAATATTCGGTTCACCCTTTGTGCTTTAACTTTCATGCGTTCGTTTGGTTTGTGTTTGTCGCTCGGCTGGAACCCGAGGACTGGATCGGCCTATTTACTGATTTAGTTCGAGTGGTTGGTTGACGTGCCTTCCTCGGGGGCTTGTTTCCAGCCCTGCCGAGGAACACTACATCCAAATAAATAAAGCTTAGGCCAGGATCTTTTCCAATTAGATGAAAATATTTCCTTTTAAATTGGTTTTGCTGTACTTTTTAAACATGTAAAAAGACCAATTTGGGGTTTCATATATCCTTTGGGGTCCTTTCACTGTTTCAAACTCACACATATGTGTAAAAACATAAAAGGAAGTTAAATCAAGGCTCTTGGAGCAGGGAGAGTGATTAATTGCTGGCCTTTTTAAGACAAGTCACTACACAAAGCTAAGTAATAAATTAATAATGCCTCAGCTCATGAGTTAACAAAGCCGGCTTGCCTAAGAGGCAGATGCTGATAATTTGTAAAGGCCTTTGCAGGCAAAATGTCTCAGCCGGCCCTTGGGAGGTAAAACAATTTGGAATCACGTCCACCACGACAGCCCTTGCTTATGACTGCAAGAAATCTAACGACTCAGTCTCAGATCCTGGAGCTAATTCCAGGCTAGACTAGAAAGAAGATGCTCTCTTTTGACCCGCACAGAGTTTGGGCAGGGAGGGAGGCGTATTTTGTGGCCGTGTTAGGGAGATGGTGGGCAGGGGCTCCAATAAAAGCCTGAATGGTCTGGGCCAACATCCTGAGTATTCGCTCATGGCCCAGGAGTCTTGGAGCAAGCTCTGTGGAAAACAAGGCGGGTCAGAGGCTATCAGATGCGGGCGGCGTGCTGCAGGGGTCTGCTGAGCAGTTTGCAGCGGGGGTGGTGGGTCTGCGTGGCCTCCCAGGAGCCTGCAGGGCAGCCCAGGCCCGACCCCGCCGACCCCTCGGCTGGGATCATGCCCTCTGTGCCCAGGCTGGGTCAGCAAGGCTGCAGAGAGCCTGCACCCCGCTCAGAAGAGACCTGGGGGGACTTGCCTTTCACTCATTGCATCTGCCTGTTTTCCTCCCAGGGACCAGGGAGAAACAAAATCACGTTCTGGCTTGGGGCCCCAGGCCTCCATCACCTCCTCATAGCCGCTCATTGCCGGAGGTCGGTTTGTGCTCATCACAGACGCTGAGCATTTCTGTGCCTTGGTTACTCACAGCGTTGTCATGGGGTTTAGCATTCATAAAATGCTTAGCACATGGCTGGCACATGGTAAGGGCCATAAAGGCGTTTCTCAAAGAAGTAAGTCACAGAGACTGATAAGATCTGCTTACTGCAGGCGTCTGCTGACCGGCTGTTCCAGCGGGGGAGTGGAGGCCAGGCTCAGGCCCGTGGTGCCCAGGGACGCAGCAATGGCCTGGCCGGGCCTCTCGCTGTGTGGCTGAGCAGAACAAGCCCAGAGCTCTGCGGAAAGAGCACTGTTCTCAGCTTTGGGAGTGTGGATGTGAGTCCTGACTT
>NW_012140747.1:346320-362973 GCF_000956105.1 Propithecus coquereli | reverse complement strand
TTTCCTGTTAGAACTGCTTTTGCTGTAACCCATAAGATTTGATATGCTGTTTTTCCATTTCTGTTTGTCTGAAGATAGATTGCAAAAGGGCAGAGAAAAACTTTGGCAGGGGGTGATGGTTATGTTTGTTATCTTGATTGTGATGATGGTTTCACAAGTATTTCGTATGTCAAAACTTATCAAATTGTACACTTTAAATATATGACATTTTTAATATGTTAATTATGTCTGAATAAGCTATTAAAGAAAAAAGGAGGATTTTTGTAAATACCTGCCCTATTAAATAGGGTTCATGCAACATTCTCCACGCAACATTCTCCACAATCTGGGTCCTTACTGTCTTTGTTTAGATACTCAGTTTTCCCCTGGGTAGTGGATCCCAGTGGTTTAAATTAACGATGATGGTTTTATTCTGTTTTATCTTTCCAGGGTTTAAGCATGGGCATAAATAGCTATTGTAGACAATGAGATATGAGGGAAAGCCTATGGGAAGACTTCTGGGAAATGATTACTTCCTTTGAAGAAAGACAAACAGAAAGAGAAGTACCCTTTTCTTCCTTTTGGCATGAGTGTTTCCAAGTGTGATGTCTGGAGTTTCTGCAGCCATCTTATGACCATGAGGGTTAGTGATCTGGGAACATAACCAACACATGGAAGAGGGAAAAATAGAGATACTGAAAGAAACTGGTCCTTGATAATATCATCCAGCTGTTGAATTAGCTAATCTGAACTATGTCTAGACTCTATATTATGTGACATAAGTACCTTTATCATGTAAGGCCATTTGCTCTATAACAGTCTTTGAAAGCACAGCGAATCAGATCTATCACAATTTAAAATGTGTATGGCCTTTGACCCAGCTCTAAAACATTTATGAAAGATACGCACACACAGGGGCACCAGGATCCTAGAACAAGATGCTTATTGCTGCTTTGTTTGTACTAGTGAGGAAAATGCTGGAAACAATCCAAATGCCCATCTGTAGAGAACTGGTTACATAAATCACGTTACATCCACATGGTGAAACATGTTAGAGCCATTAAAACAATAGGCACCGACTCCAAAAGGTGTGTATAGTGTACTCCTAAGTACAAACAGCAAACTGCTCAAGAGTATGCATTGTATGATCTCCTCTGTGTTTTTTAAAAAAGTATATATGTATAAACGACTAGCAAAAGTCTGGAAGACACACTAAAAATAGTTTTTACCTCTGGGGAGTGGGATCGGGGAGGCTGCATTTGACAAGGAACATGGGATTTTTACTTTTTATTTTATATAGTTCTGAACTGCTCAACTTTTTTTAGTGAGCATGTATCCATTTTGTATTTAAGAAAATAAATCACCCCACCCCAAACCGCCTTTTTAAGAACAATCTTCCTTTCTCTTTCTTCTCTGGTCATTCCCTGCTTCCTGGAGATATTTCTTCTCCTTTGCCCCGGGTTCTGGCCAGGAGAACTGCTGTCAGGCTCCACCCGGATGAGATGATTCCGGGAAACACGGGGACGGTACTGACAGGGCTGGGAGGTGGGAGACCTGAGTTCTCTGTGTTAGTTTTGTCTCCATTGCACGGTACGATCCCGGGCGACTCAACCCCTCTGAACCCTGTTTTCTTCCTTTGTGAATGAGGCTGTAGGCAAGGCTCCTTCTAAGGTCTGTGTCCACTTGAGGCCGAGCCAGTGACCTTCTCCTGTTCAGCAGCTTCCCAAACCCCTCCCTGGCTCCTGAGACCCTGAGACCCCTCTCCTACCTTATATGGGAAGCTGAGCGCCCACCTTTCACACGTAGGTGCCGCTGACGCTGATGGACGCAGAGGGCTTTTACTCCCCGTCAGATCTGCTCTATTTGGGGCCGCTGTCAGGCATGGCACATCTCAGACCTGCCTTTGTTATCTAAATGGCTCTGTGGGGCTGGAAAGCAGATGCTCCAAGCCGTCAAGGGGGCAGCTGTCTTTGTCTAGATTTAAAGCGGGTCTCTCTGAATAATCCTGTCACTGGAATACCTGGGTGGCTCCTGAGTTGCGCCTAGAGACACTGCAGGTTAGGACACTTGTCTGTGGAAGGACTGTAGTCCTTGGCCTAATGGCCAACTATTAATTTACAAACATAACTTCATGAACTTGGCATTGCTTGTGTCCGTGTGTGCATGTGTGTGCACGCGTGACAACCTTTTGCTAAGCACTCCCCCTGTCCTGCCAGCATGCTCGTTGCTTTACATGGGATATATCATCTAATCCTAACAACATTAAGAGCTATGTGTCATTAACCCCATTTTACAGATGAGGAAAACTGAGACTCAGAGAAAGCAACTCATGAATTCATTTAAGAGTTTAAGAACTTGACTCAAAGGGTGTACACAAAAACTTTGTTCACCTATATCAAGCCTGTCCCTTTGTTTTGCTTTTGGCAAAGACATAACACGTCACCCCAAACACCCCAGTATTTGAATACTGGACGAGGATGAAATTCATTGCTGATCTTTTCTCAATTCTTCCTTACTGTGCTCCCCAACTCCAGCCCAACCACCACCAAAAGTTCATTATAACCACTCTCTTTCTTCAGCGGATATTTGCTGAAATAAATAAAAACCTTCTGGTTGTATTTGCCAACTTGTGGCAGCTGGGTCGGGGAGAGAGGGGCCACTGCTGAGAAGACAAGGTACAAAGTCAATGTTTATGTATCATTTAAAATATGGTCTGCGCCTGTGTCAGAGGTTTGCACAAATCTCTGAATCAATTTTGTTGATTCGGGCACTTTTGAGACAATAACCAACATATCTTCAAATAGGAGCTTCACGGGGGTTCGTTTTTCAGTGACAAGTTCCACCTTACCTTGAGTGCCGCTGTTCCTGAAATCATAAGCATATGTCCTACCACTACGGAAAACGAATTTATTGCGACAACAAGCTGGCACGGAGGAGGGCGGTGTGCAAAACAGGAAACCACGGCAAAAGCTTCCATACTTCTGCAGGAGACAAATTACTTTGCATGTTTTCACTAGGAGCAACTGCAGAAGTTAGTATTCTATTTCCTGGACTTATAAAAGCCTAATTGGTACCCATATGTCAGGCTATAATATTTCTTCCAGCCCTTTGAGTCTGCTGCAAGATTAAGATGGGGGGAAAAAAGAATAATTGAGTTCTCCTTTGAATGAGATGAGTCCACATGAAAATGCACAGACTCCGTCTCTAAGCTGCTTGGCTCTGGCCTTTACTCGTTCGTGGCCCTTGTTCGGCCTCTCATCCTCCCAGCCAAAACCGCACCCAGCCCTTGCCCTCTCCCCCACAATGCAAAAGCCCCAAATCACTTCCTTGTGCGCCTCAAGATTGTTCTAAAGCCCCTGGTTCATTTTGCAATATCCCAGAAGAAGGTACACGTGAGCTTTTCAAGGGGACACAAGAAATTAATTCATCATTGAATGCAAAGAGTGTTTCTGGGCGGGGGAAATAAACTGAATGTGCGTGTCCCCCCCAAATTCGTATGTTGAAACCCTCCCCCCTAAGGCGGTGGTGTTAGGAGGTGGGGCCCTCAGAGGTGATTAGATCATGACGGTGGAGCCGTAGGAGTGGAATTGGTTCCCCTTTGCAGAGGTCTTGGGGAGCGAGCTAGTCCTTTCCGCCGTGTGAGGACGTGGCTGGAAAGCACCGTCTATAAACCGGGAAGGGTCCTCTCTAGACACTGGAACTGTGGCCACCTTGATCTTGGACTTCCCAGCCTCCGGAACTGTGGGAAATAAAATTTTGTTGTTGATAAGCCCCCTAGTCTGGGGCAGGGTTTTTTGTCTGTTTTCTTCCCTCTGCATCCCCAACACCTAAGACGAAGTCAGCCTCATTCTTGTGCTCGATCAATATTCACTGAATTACGGAATACACAGATGACAGTGGACATTTGCAGTGGTGGCCTGTCTGCATGTCTCTTTCTGGCGGGAGCACCTTGAGCTTTCTGGGGGGAGCCTCTCCTTTCCCCTCTTGTTGCACGTGGCTCGGGTAAAGCTGATCTGTCCCCAGCTCCAAGACTGAGCACGTGTCCCCGGCCTGAACCACGGGCCACAGGGGTTCCGAGATGACACGTGATCAAGTGAGAGTCTAGTGAGGGTCGATGTTGAGGCTCTTGTGGGAACTCTGGGGAGAAGGAGTTTTCCTGCTGGAGCTGCCTTCTCTAAAGGTCGTGTGAGCCAGGAGCTCTCGGGGTGCATCGCACAGAGACGTCCTGCCTAGGAGTTGGCACACTACGGAGAAAAGCAGAGACGAGCGGTGGAAAGAGAGACCGAGTTCTCCACGACGTCATTAAACCCTTGGGTCTGACAACACCTGGGACCCAGAGTGCCCTGGAGTTTTTAATCATATGACCCAATGAATCCGCCTAAGTCAATTGAGTGTCCAGAAATCTACTGTGTAAAAATAATAATAAAGAAATAAGGAAATGTCAGTGATTTTACCATCCTGGCAACTGTGGTTTCTATTAAAATGTGTCAGTACTTGACTAGTATTAATCAAGAATCAGAGTGCTGTTTCAAAGAGACCCCAAAATATGACAACTTAAACAAGACGGATATTTTTCCCCCTATGCAGAAGTCTGGGAGGCAGTTCAGGGCATTCACTGGGACTTAACTAGTATTTTATCTTGTTCCTTTGTCATCCTCAAAATGCAGCTCCAAAAATATATGTAAAATCTGCGTCAAATTGCTTTAAGACATGGAAATGTGTCGATTTGTGTAACCGATGTCCAGAGACAGGGTGGCCTTCAGGGTTGGCCTGATCTGGCTTTCTTTGTCTGTGACTCTGCGCTCTGTGTATGAAGCTAAGTCTCAAGCTAGTTTCACTGGTAGTGGTAAAATTGTCTAGAGCAGCTCCAGGGTTTGTACCTTAAAACTACCAAGTCGAGAGGGAGAGAGGAAGCCTCCTTGAAAGAAACTTCTGGAAGCTGGGAAGCACTTCCCCAGACGTCTCCATCAAACCTTCCCTTAAGTTTTACTGGCTTTAGCTGGGTCACAAGACTATTCCAGACTCTGCGGCAGGAATTATCAACTCTGGTTGGTTTCCCTGAGTTCCCCAGGATGAGGAGAAATGGGAATATCCCCAGATCAATCACGCCACGCGGGCACGGGAGCTGTGTTCAGTGTCGCCTGGTGGACACATGTGTATCTGAGCAAAAATCATGGTATACTATTAATATTTGAAAGGGAGGAGGGAGGAAAGGGAAATGTATGCAGAAGAGAAATTGAGAGAGAAACAGACATGGATAGGCAGAAACATTTTTACAGAAATATGAGCATATTATACATGCTATTTTTCAATCGAATAGTAGATTAATATTACTTGAATTAACACTAGAAAAGTAAAACCAAAGTCAAATGGAAGGAGTTGCTGCCCTTTAGTTAAATGTTCCCTACCACAGAGATATTATTTCCTCAAAATTCCCTTTTGGGGAAATAAGTTTAAAAAGAGATATTATGAAAAATGTGAAAAGGTTGGAGTCCTTATTTTTTTAGCAACATGTTTCAGTTTTAGACAGTATTGAATGACTCCCAGATATGAATGATGAGTAAATCTTTAGACTTGAACTTCCTCCCGTCCCTCCACTCTCACCTCCCAATTTTGGCTCTATTACTATTTTGACAATGTCATTGTTTATGATATTCACATTCTGTTGTGGAAACAGTACTCCCATAATTGTTTAATATCATCAGTTCCATCTTCAAATGAATTACATGTTCATGAGAAGTCTTTTTTTACCCCAGCCTGTCCACTCGCAAATACTTTATTTTTATTCCAATTACTTAATTTTCCTCAAGAGGGACCCATGGGTGTGGATTCCCTGAGTTCTTTCCTGGGTCAGGATATTTATCTGTGACTTTTATACTGGAACTCATTCTGGATTGGTGAAATATTCTTGAGTCACACTTTCCCCTGGAAATTCTAGAAGGTGCTTCAGTATATCCTGGCATTGGATATCAATGATCAAAGTCAAAGCCCAACCTACTCAGCTTGCTTTACTTTTTCAGTCCTATGCCAAAGGACTTTGTTTTAAGTTCTTGAAGTCCAATAAGTTAATGAGGAAGTGTCTCAGAGTTGCTCATTGAGTGTTCATGTTTCTTGGGCCACGGTGTGCTCTTTCAATCTGCAGATCTGTTCCTGCATTTGGCAGAGCAATTTTGTTGTTTTCTGTCTTTGCATATTTAGCCTGTCCTATTTGTAGATTCTCTGCATTAAAAACCAGTAGACTCGAATTGCTTTGTGTTTTTCACGCGCATTTCACTGTGAAATCTCAAGCATCTTTTCTATGTCTGTAATTTTATTCTGAGCTGTGTCTATTTAGTTGTTTGCTATTCCTATCTATTTATCAGTCCCATAATAATGTTGTTTTTTGGTCTTTCGCTTGTTTCTATAGAACAATAAATATCCACCTTTTCAGATCATTCTCTTCTTTCATCATTTCTTCTTTGGACCCCGGTGCGATGAATTCATATTCTCATTAGCCTGTTCTAGAACCCAAAGCACTCAGGGCAAACAATAGGCCCTGCTAGTTTGCTTCTTTGCACATTTGGAACTTTTGATGAAAATTCTCAATATTTTGGTAATTCAAGGCTTCCAGGGGTGAGTATAGGGTTAGAAACTGTACTTTTTAAAAAATCTGTCCTCCCTTTCTTTGTCCTTCCCTCTGTGACGTCTATGACATTAGACTGCACCAGTTTCCCTGTTCACTTGCTGCTGATTGTTTGCTGGTTTTCATTATTTTTATTCATATTTTAGATATTGAGGGGGGAAGAGTCCCTATTTTGCCTTTATTCTGCCACCTTTCTTCAGAAATTTATGTTGCTTATTTTTATTTTCCCTTATAATAAAGTCAGGAAAATGTGACCTCCGTTTAAAAAAAAAAAAATCAATGAGATCATATACATAGAGTTCATTAAAAACTTTAAAGTACTGTGCAAACCCTATTTTTAAAAGGTAAAATTATATAATCTCAGCCGGGTGCGGTGGCTCACGCCTGTAATCCTAGCACTCTGGGAGGCTGAGGCAGGAGGATGGCTTGAGGTTAGGAGTTCGAGACCAGCCTGAGCAAGGGCAAGACCCCGTCTCTACTAAAAATAGAAAAAAATTAGCTGGGCAACTAAAAACAGAAAAAAAAATATTAGCCAGGCATGGTGGCACATGCCTGTAGTCCCAAATACTCGGGAGGCTGAGGCAGGAGGATGGCTTGAGCCCAGGAGTCTGAGGTTGCTGTGAGCTAGGCTGACACCACGGCACTCTACTCAGGGCAACAGAATGAGATTCTGTCTCAAAAACAAACAAACAAACAAAGAAAACACTATAGAATCTTAAGGTTGGAATAGACTGAGGATCTTGTGTTTTAATTCCATACTCAACTCAGAAATCCACCTACATTCCTGATGGTGGCCTCTGCTGCTCTCCACGACGGGGACCTCACTTCTTGACAAAGCACATCATTCAGTGGATGCACAGCTGAGAGTCCGTAATTATCTCTTTATATGAAGGCCAAATGTGCTTTCCTGAACTTCAGCCTACAGTTTCTAGTTGTGCTCTGCTTAGCAGGTGGCATAATGGGCAGCATTCAACATTGTCATGATGTAGAGACATTGACGTCTTGAAAAGAGAAAATAAACACTAAAAGATGCAGGCTATTTATATAGGAATGATACAGATCACAATAATTTGTGTGAACTATGTTTTATTTGTACCCGAAAACATGAAGAAGAAAAAGAAGATTTTAACTGTAAAAATGCCCGGTTTAACTTTGCAGCAAGTGTTTATCTGAATTTAACTGAATCCTGCAAAATTCTTGTTCAAAGCTCATGCATAGTTGCTCCTAGAAATGCTGGCAACCTTTTAAAAAAAATTAAATGGAGTGTTGCTGATATCTGGCTATTATCGCCTCTCTCGGCCTCTGAAGCTGCCAAATGAGCACTTGTTGAGTGAGAAACATCCTCTCCAGTGTTCAGACCACTTCTCAGGAGGAAACAGCCCAAGTGCCACTTCCTAATATGCGCACTCCCGCTTGGCGATGCCAAACAACCCATTTAGAAGTACCGTTTGCACAAATAACTGTTCTTGTAGCCAAACGTTTTAAAAATACTTTAAAAAAAAAATCTTTTCAAGAATGCTGATTCTAGCGTGTAACAGAAACATATTTAAATTCTACAGACATTTTTGCATTTTGCATCCAGCCCAGGTTTCCCTGGAAAATGCTTAGGAGCTTCCCAGGGTCTTTTATTCTCCTTTTGAGAGTGAAGGTTCTGGCATCAGAAGGTCCTAATGAAATGACATGGCACTTTAATACTGATGGCTTAGGAATTAGATAAGAGGCAGATGACTGGGGGAGGGGTGGTGTGGACATCCAAGGTGGCGAAGGCTCGAAGACCCCTGCCCGCTCCCAGGCCCACCTCCCCCTCCACGGGAGGCCAATGTGCTCTGCCCAGCCTTCTCACGGCCTCCATACTGAAGGGGGGTGACATCTCTGGGAGTGGAGAAGCCCTTGAGACCCTTCTGGGGGGGGCGTGGATTTTTAGATCAGCACACACAAACTAAGTCATCCTCACCGAATTTCACATGTCAAAGAGACTTTCTTAGAATCTTAATTTTTCCCCCTCTAGGACTGGGTCAACATTCTCTTCAGCTACAGGCATTTTCCTCATTCTCCTTGCCTTTTCTCCTTCCGGGAAGGGGCAGATTTATCCTGACGGGCTTTTGCGCCCCCATCCCTGACCTTGTGCGTGGCAGCTTAGAGGAGACAGGTCGATTCTCCGGCCCCGGGCCTTTCCCTGAAACTCACAAGGGCCAAGATCGACCAGAGCACACTGTGGGCCCTTTGGGACATCATGTCGTCCCGTCCTCTTGGTGACTCCCGGAGGTAGGGGCCATCATTGCCTCTATTTCACACGCTGGGAAACGAAGAGTTAAACGGCTGGCCCAAGGTTGCCCATCTAGGAAGCAGAAGAATTAGAGTTTAAATCCAGACAGTCTGGTTCTAGAGCTTGTGTTCTTAAGCCCCACACAGTGCTCTGTCCTGCAGAGCTTTTCTGCCGTGTGTAGATGAGCAGAAAGTGCACATCAAACGCATCCTGGCCCCACCATGCTTTCCCGGGAACTCACCCAAGCGATCGTCTCCAATGCACATCTCGTGAGCACCTCACGAGTGCTTGCTCCTCTAGGTGATAAACGGGGCAGAGGAAGATGTCCGTGGGTGGCCCGTGATGCTGGCATCGTCTTACGTGGGGTCTGATGGGATTTCCATTTCGGGCAACGTGGTGGATTGCATGACATGAAACCCTACTGCGAAGAAACACCTGGAAAAGCAGTATAAACTAGAGCTAGCGTCCCTTTAAATGTCCAACTGAGCCCAAAAGAAAAAAAAATGAAAATCCCAGAGGCCAAAAATGAGATGAAAACTAAAAACCAGAGTAAAACCTGCAAACTGAAGCTGGGGCTGCCTGGGGGTTTTGATGATCTCCCAAGGAGTTGGTCTGGGACAGAAGGAAAAATTGATCTGTCACCCAAAGCTGCTACCCTTGGTGAAAGGGTAAAAGGGAAAAAAGCCCTCCCTCCCCCAAGAAGACCAATGGAAATGACAGGGAAGCTTGCACTCCTTGGAGTGAGCTCTGAGTGGGAAAAAATTCCGAAACCCCAGGCCTGCCTTCGCAGCTTCGGGGTTCACAGTTGCATTCCCTATATGGTGCTGGAGACCTCCAGATATCATAATAAATTAGCATAGAAACAGCTCTTAGATGTTCCTGAAATTCCTGGTAAAAGCAGCACCGGAGAGATGCCCTCAGACTCGGACACCAGGATTGCCAATGTTGAACACCTCGTAAGATGAATGCACAACACAGCATTTTTCGTGAATAAAACCCCAAACACATGAGCCGATGGCAGCAGGCCTGTCATTGAAGATAACAACCTTCCTGAAACCCAGACACAGAATAGAGACTATAAAATAAGAACATTTAAAGGGATTAAGGTAAGAAAAAAGTAAGGAGAGAAAAAGAAACCATCAAGAAGACGGAGCAGATTGTAGTAAATAGAACGTCCATGTGCTGAAAAGGGAGCACTTGGAAAAAATTTTCAGATTTCTGACTTGGGCGACCGCATCCCTCCAGAGTGGGAGGCTTTGGGAGGGGGAGCGGTTTACTAGGCTTCGCAAAGGACACCGCCTCTAAGAATAGGGAAGCCAAGCAGTGGAAGATTCTGGAAATAGGATTCTAACCCAATTTAAAGATTGCAAGTCCATCTGGTCTTTTGGTCTAGTCAAAAGCACGAACCAAACAGATCCGATTCGAATTTTAGACAAACCATACCCTGGTTGCTTGATAGGATATTAACCCTAGTTGCTTGACCTTGGGCCCAATTATTTAACCACCCTCACTTTCTTCATCTTTAAAATGGACATGATCACACTGATCTCACTGGGTTTTGTGAAAAATAATGGACTTTCCAGCTGAGTGCCAGGACATAGTAAACGGTCCCTGTGAACCCAAGAAGAACCTGCTCGAGTTTACTTACAGGTTGAGTCTCTTCCTGCCTAAGACCTCCCTCAGCTTCTCCTATTGGCTACCGACCCCATCTGGCAGTTCCAGCAAAGAATTTTAAAAATAAATTTCTTGGTGTTTTAATGTAGTGGACAAATGATTCCTATTTTGTAATAAACTTTTTTTTCTTTCAAAGAATCTCAATTGACATTATTGAACCAAAAAAAAAAAAATCAGCATGACATATATGATATTAACCAGCTATAAATCTGGAAGGGATTCAAAATTCAGACAGAAGGCTTTGATTTTTTTTTAAAAGCATATTTAATCATGTTTTAAAGCAAAATGAAAAACCACAAATCTATTTAGACATTCCAAACAGCGAAGAAATAACATTTTATCAAAATCCTATAAACTTACTCACACTGAAAGAAATTGTCCCTAAGCGGTGCTGACAACCCTGTCTAAGATATGAATCTGAAAACACTGTGTATTTTTTAAATTATACTTTGGAAGCATTGAGTGTGCTCAATGAAATTCCAGAATTAATCCACTCTAGTTTTGCAATAGGCACTGACTCATCCAAAACTCCTCCCTTCTTTCCTTTTGAGCAAAGCCACCCTACTCATCCCCCGCCCAAGACACACACACACACACACACACACACACACACACACACACTCAGGTAAAACCAATGGCTACAATACATCAAAACAGTCACAGTTAATCCAATAGACTCTTATTTCTGTTCCCTGCCTCTGTTTTTCCATCCCAAATGGGAGGAAAACATCTCACTTACCACCTGGAACATCTCCCAAATGAGCTGAGATGCAGAGAAGCTCTTGATTGAGGAACAGTAGACTGACTTTTCACGTCCATAAGTCCAGGCTGTTCCGCCGTCTCTCATGGGATGCCAAGAGATCTGTGTGTTACTGATCTCCACAAACGCCAATATTGCAATGGGTTGACATTTTCTGTGCAGTCTTCATATAACAAATGATTTACCTAGAAAGAGGCAAAGTCTTCCAGTGAGATGACATTTCATTATTCTTCTGGCCTTGGAGAGATAGAGAGATGCCATCAAACAAATTAGCTTCAAAGTCTCAGATTCAGCTGCATAATAACTATTTTTTTTAAAAAAAATTAACTTTTTAAAGATAGAATTCACTTACATAAAAGTCATCCTTTTAACGTGTAAAGTCTAGTGGTTTTTTAGTATATTCACAAATTTGTACAACCATCACTATTCTATTTCCAGAACATTTTTATCACCCCTAAAAGAAACACCATACCCACTAGCAGTTCCCCACTCCTCTAACCCTCCAGCCCTAGGCAATCTCTGATCTACTTTCGGCCTCTAGGGATTTGCCTTTTCTTGACATTTCGTATAAATGGGATTATATAACATGTGACCTTTTATGTCTGGCTTCTTTCAGTTAACAATGTTTTTAAGATTCTAGGTGGCAGTTTTTGATGATACGCTGAATTTCTCTTCTAACAGCGCTGACAGTTATATTTTGAGTGCCTCTCTGTGGTGAAGTGCTTTACATGTATAATCTCACTTCAACAGAGGGATGAAGCACATATGATTATACCCATTTTACAGATGGGGAATTGAAGTCTACAGAGAAGTCAAGTAACGTGTCCAAGATCAAGCATCTACTAAGTGATTTCAATCCAGATTTGTTTGACTCAAAAGCCTGGGATGTTAGCCTACAGGCTCCACCGTCAGAATTTTTAGAGAGGAGTACCGATTTTGCTGCCCTTTCCAATAGCTTCTTTTAAACAGGCAGAAGTGTATGCCTAAGATGCTTGAGAGTTCTGGCAATTCCCTAGGGGCTGGAGGTGTCTGTGAAATGCAGCCTGGCCGGGTCAGCGGGCTGAACACCAGTGAGTGGTGGCTAGAAATTTAAGGCCCCAGGAATTTCAGGATCTTTAAGCAAGATGACCCCAAAGCTGTATTGTCCAGTATACCAGATGTGCAAAGAGAGAGCTTGGGGTATCTGGTTCAAGCTTGGATGACATCCCCATTTTGATCTCTAATTGATGGGCTAATAAATCAGATGATTCACACAATAGTAAATAACTCAGTTTATTCACAGAAACTGGTCTTCTTGACAAACATTGGAGAAATATAAAAGAAGGGTCATCTTGCTCACCACTATACTGCCATAGCAAGGTTTAACCCCAGAGTCTGGACACGAGAGAGCGTGTTTTGAAGGTGTCAAAGAGGACAAAACATCCAATCAGAGATCCATCGTACACTGTCGACTTTTACGTTTCTCCCAGATGAAATGACAGAAATGACAGCTGAGATTTACAGTTCACTCTTTAATCTCATTTCAACCACTTGTTTTATTTCTTACCTTGACATTCTGAGAATCCAAATGGCCAGGGAGTGACTAGCCTCACTTCTCCTCGTTTCCAGCCCCCCAAGCCCTGGAGGCCACGATCTCCGTGCAGCGGGACCCGGTTGGAAGTGGGATACACAGGCTGGAGAAGGAGCAAGACAGAGGGTCTGAGTAATTCTCCCTTGAAACTGGACCCTGGATGCATTTTGGATGCAGGTGCAGAGGAAATGGTTTTTAAATGATGACAAATTATTAGTCACATGGCTAAAATGGAGCCGACCAACCTCCAACGCTCAGATCTTCAGACAGGTTCAATTTGGGGCTCGAGTTGAATCCTTTAAAGGGAAAAAGGGAGCATCATTTTTCCCTCACTCCAAAGGGAGTCCCGTCCACCTGCCTGGCTCTCGCTGTCTTTCCTGCTGCTTCTGGTGGCAGGAGCCCTCGTTGCAGCTCAGCCCAAGTCTTCTCTGACACTTCACCGCGACAGCGCTCACTCCGGGTCTGGAGTCAGACAAAGCATATCTGCAACCCTGCTCTGCTGACTCCTGGGTGGGAGGCAAATTACCTAACCTCCCTAAGCATGTGTTTCCTCATTTGTTCAATGGGAATATTAACACCTCTTAGGGGTCTGATGAGGATTAAATGAAATTTCTATGCAAAATTTTCTTAAATTTAGTTCAATAATAACTTTTCTGGGTTTCCTTTAAATGTTATAGAAATAAAAAATATATACAGCACTTAGCAGAGTGTTTGACATGTAGTAAGTCCCAGTAAGCATTGGCTACTGTTTTTACAAACTCCTCCCAGATATTTGGAAGTACCTCCCGGTGGGAGGTTGCATGTCGATATCTTGCAGGTTGCAGAGCACACACATGATTTAGAGAGGCCAGGAGGGGACAGAAATGTGAGCTCTCTCCTGTAGGTGCTATCTGGTACAAGCACTGCATCTGGAGGGGAAAACCTTTCAGAGGGCTTAGAAATTGAAATGTTTTTGTCTTCAGCTCATGAGATCTCTTCCCTCTTGGTGGAGGAAGGAGAAAGGCATGAGGAGTCCAAACAATGGATGAGCTGAGTCGAGAGGGGAAGACAAAGGCCAACATGACTCAGCACAGGTGGGGTCCAGAGAGCAAGAGCCAGTCCCCATGGGGATGGGAGAGGGAGAAGGCCATGGCCACTGGAGCCACACAGCTCCTGGAAGCCGGTTAGGAATAGGTCCCCCTTTCTCCCGGAAAAATGCCTCCGCTCACCAAGACCTGTGAATGAGTGAGTGGAGAGAAAGCTGGATTTCAGTTCATCTCCTCCAATGGGTCCTTGGGCAGGACCCAGACATCGCAAGCTGAGCACCGGGCTGGGGCTGGGTGTCCGAGTTCGGATATAGGCCAAGGCTCCGGAGCGGGAAGATGAGAGCTGGTGGGCTGATGTGTGTGGGGGGCGGGCGAGCAAGGAGGGAGGATCTCAGTGAAGTGCTTCTCTGTACCTTGTCACGTCTGTGAACCGCAGCAGCAGGCTGGCTTCTGCAGAAACTGAAGCTGAAATGAAGGTTGGGACATGGGATGTGGATTAGGGATCAGCATTGCGGAAGGGACGGGGAGGAGGCAGGACTGGGTGGAGGGAGAAGTCAAACAGTGATGTAGGCCCGTCTACGCCTCGCCAACGCAGCGAGGGGGAAGGGAGGGTCTGGACCCCTCAGTAGAGAATCTAAGGCCAGAGGAGGACATGAGCTCGGGCAGGGTGGTTCTCTGCAGCTGAGGCGGACTCTGACGGGGCTGCCAGCTGGAGGTGGTCTACTGGCCACACCCCCACAGCTGGGCAGCAAGGCCTTCCTCGAAGGGAGGTCCAGGTGGCGTGTCTCCATGTCCGTCCAACCACCTCTGCTTCTATTCCTGGTCAGTTTCCATTATGCACACCAGTTATGTTTTACAGCATCTCTGCAAACACTGATTTAGCAAATGCTGGACCATCACAGGGCTAGGTCCCTGTGAGCCTCTGGTCACAACATTTTCAACAATCAGTCCATACGGACCCTTGTTGTATGTGTGTTTCTGTTTAAAGGCATCTTATTTAATATACATTGTTGATTCATTAGCATTGAACGCACAGCCAGCGCTGTAACTCATGCCTAATACGTGTATGTTCTCCGTAAGGCACATCACAGCCTTCTTGAGCCCAGGAGCGCTAGACAGCACTTCAGCGTGACACTTGGGGACCATTTTAAACAGCAAAATGACCAACAAAAAGCACAGAAATGCAACAAATGTGGCACTAATCAGACCACTTGTTTATAGGCCACTTGTTCATGGACACCTGTTTCTGAGAGCCGAACAAAGCAGCTAGAGCTTTGCCTTGTTGGGCCCCCACTGGGATGAGTGTGATGGGGCACTTGAATTTTTTCCTGCGTCACACGTGTCTGTCAATGACAGTGAAAGCAATACAAGTATCGACTTTGGAGTTACAAATAAATTTTAGCAAGTAGGTGAATCTGTGAATAAGGAAGATCAATGTACTTATTCTTTTAATTGCCTCCCTTTTTAGGATTTAAATATTGCCTCTCATTCTAGGTAATATTATTGATGGAATCATGGTTTCCTTGTGTTGGACATATTTTTGTTAACATACATTAATCCAAATACATTTCCGTTAAAATTAAGTTGTTCATCTTTACACCATCTAAAATCATCTCTTGCGCCCCTAGTGGTGCACAGGTTTAAGGAACAAGTGATCCTTCCAGGCTGGATTTTGGGATTCGATATGTGAATGGTTTGTTCCTACCCAATCTCAGGAAATCTGTCTCTCCTCTGCTTTCTGTCTGAACCATTCATTTGTTCAAGGATCACTGGGCTAGAGAGAACAAATCCTCCTCCATATCCTCTCAGCGTAAGTTACGTTTCTCCTTCACTTGCTAATAAAACAGCTTGTGTTTAATGTGGGTTGATTCAAACAAGAGAATTCAGCAACTTTCCAAATCCACCAACTTCTTCCCGTGTGGTTAAGCATTCCCATATTTGATGAGAATGGACAAAGGAAATGACAAAGGAATTGGATATTATCCTGAAAGTTATTTGTTCGTTTTTAAAATCTTAATGAAAGATTTCTCCAATTTATTTTTCATAACTTTGTGGAAAACAAGAATAATTTCTGGGAAAGAGCTGATTTTCAGGCAAAACCACCATTTTCATCTCAAAGATCACTATCAGTTTAAGTGCTATCTGGCATTTGTAACTTAAAATACTCAGGATTAAAAACATTGCCAGGTTAATAATATTGTTAATAAGATTCTCTGACGGTACAATAGTCACAGGGATGCAAATTGATTTCCTTCAGTGGGGTGTTTGTTAACAAAGCACATGAGCTTTTTAATCAACCTTCAGCCTCTCTGCCGCATCGTGATCTAACTACATTTTCCTATAATTTGTAAGCATTAGCTGAGGTATTTATAAATCAGGCTAAATATTTGTTCGTTCAAAGTGGATATGATGTAAACCAAAGACAGCACGTGTAAATTTTTAAAATCTCGAACCTACATTAAAATGTTCAAGAACCTATGTTCTGTTTTCTTTTCCTTCGCTGTGTCTTCTGATGAATATTAATATCCATCTCTGGGTTTCCTTTGTAATTCTCCTCCAATTAATTATTGAGGAGGGAGAAGGAAGAGTTGCTACAAATATAATATAATTGACAGTCCCACTCACTAGTTCTGCTCACCAGATGGACCCTCCCACACTGACTGTGGACATTAGACAAGGGAAAGTGTGGTACCAACGCTATATCATCTTGCAGAGTCCTTGAGGACAATTCTACTTCCCTTGGATTTTATAGCACCT
>NW_012140747.1:285375-346270 GCF_000956105.1 Propithecus coquereli | reverse complement strand
CAGGTTAATAATATTGTTAATAAGATTCTCTGATGGTACAATAGTCACAGGGATGCAAATTGATTTCCTTCAGTGGGATGTTTGTTAACAAAGCACATGAGCTTTTTAATCAACCTTCAGCCTCTCTGCCGCATCGTGATCTAACTACATTTTCCTATAATTTGTAAGGATTAGCTGAGGTATTTATAAATCAAGCTAAATATTTGTTCGTTCAAAGTGGATATGATGTAAACCAAAGACAGCACGTGTAAATTTTTAAAATCTCGAACCTACGTTAAAATGTTCAAGAACCTATGTTCTGTTTTCTTTTCCTTCGCTGTGTCTTCTGATGAATATTAATATCCATGTCTGGGTTTCCTTTGTAATTCTCTTTCAATTAATTATTGAGGAGAGAGAAAGAAGAATTGCTACAAATATAATATAATTGACAGTTCCACTCACTAGTTCTGCTCACCAGATGGCCCCTCCCACACTGATGGTGGACATTAGACAAGGGAAAGTGTGGTACCAACGCTATATCATCTTGCAGAGTCCTTGAGGACAATTCTACTTCCCTTGGATTTTATAGCACCTGGTTTCCTTCTGTTTTATCCCACGTTGGCTGCAGTAGGTTTGGTCATCACAGAATGCACATTCGATCCACATGTCACTTGCTTTGTTCTCTAGACCCCAACATTCCCACCTGCAAGCTGCAGCACACAGGTATGTTGCAAACAGTTTCCCAGCCCGTGATCTTCAGCCTTCATGGCGGCCAGGTGGCCACCTTGAGTGGACGGAGGCTCCTGCCCCGTCTATTACCTCTGGCCTTCAATAGCTTCATCCATAGAGTCTAATATACAGAACAAGAACCATCCTTTTCTGTGTGTGCATGAAACGAAAGAGGTTGGGTTGTGCCACTCAAGACCAAGTTCATCATGGCGTTGGGAACCTCAAAGAGTCCCTTCAGGCCCTTAATACACGTTTACTTGACTTTCTAGTACCTGGTAACTAGTTCCTGAGAACAACTGGCCCATCTTTAGACTTGAGACTGGCCAAGGTTACTTCATTCCTGCAAAGGCTGACTAATCTCTACCCAATCCACTTCCCCTTGCTGGGCTTAGGCAGAGACTACATTTCCCAGGCCTCTTTCATCTGTGTGTGTGCACACGACTAGCTCTTGCAGATGCAATGCAGGTGGAAGTGACCTGTCACTTCCGGGTCAAGGACGTTGAGAGTTGTGCGTGTTCTCCGTACTTTCCTCCTGACTCCTTCCCCCAATGTGTCCTTGGGCACAGCAAGTGTTGAAGGTGGCAGCTAGGTCCCCGAATAACTGCGTTTTGTGTAGCCATTCCTCAGCCTCTAGCTGATGGCAATGGATGTTGATGTGAGTAGAAATGGATTTTTTATTGCGTGAAGCCCTAAGACTTCAGAATTTATCAACTAGCATTACTTACCGTAATCAGGTACAATTTATCTGTCCTCATAAACACACCCGGTGTTATGGGCTGAATCTGTTCCCCACAAAATTCATGTGTTGAAGCCTCAACCCCTTGTACCTCTGAATGTGACCCTATTTGGAGAAAAGGTCTTTAAGGAGGTGACTAAGTTAACATGAGGCCGTTAGGGTGGCGCTTAATCCAGTATGATTGGTGTCCTTATAAGAAGAGAAAGATACGAGGGGCCAGTGTGCACGCAAAAGCATGCATGTACACACACACACAGAGTCCATATTGATTTTGCTTGTATTTTCCACATTTCGTACTTGCCTTGGTCACAGAGGTTGATTCAATAAAGGTCTTTACCACACCAAGGGCTGCCGAAGACTTGAGCTTAGCCCTGCCCAAGGCCCCCTAGGGAGCTAGGTAGGTTAGGTGAACGCAAGCTCCAAACATTTGTGCAAGATCCTCCTCTTACTGCCTCTCCTTCCTGTCCAGTGCCCTCAAAGCCTGTCACTAATAAACCCCCTACGTCGTAGGTTTCTCTGAGTAGGTTTCTCTGACACAGGAGACCATGAGCCTGGGCTGCCCTGCCCGCCTGCTGTGTAAGTGCGAGGCCAGTGGAGTGGCCCACCTCCCTCCCCCGGCTGGAGCCAGGCCCTGCCTAAGGCATCCACAAGCCTGCCTGACTGTGGCAATTGCCACATGCTGCCAAAACCAAGCTCTGCTGATGGAAGCAAGATACACTGTGCAGTCCCGGGCAGCTCACAAAACCCAAGATACCACCCTGCAAAAACTTTGCTCTGTCTCAGAGCTTTTGAATAGGCAACCACTTCGTTAATACATAGGGCTTCCAAGACATACACAGGGTCACCGGCTTGGCTGATTATTGAGTATTTTACCCTTTAGCTTGGGGGGATGTTTAATATAGCTCCCTCTACTGGGCTACTATAAAACTGTAGGAGAAAAGAACCAACTTAGTTACCTACAAATCGAGGAAGCAGAGGATAGAATTAATGAGAAAACAACATTTTCTGATGTGAGACTACTAAGGGGTGTATAAGTGGAACCTCTGGGTTTTTGCCAATCCTTGTTGGGTGGTCCTCCACCTTAGGTCCCTCTGCATCTTAGTAATCTGTCATTTGAGATAAAGAAGAGGTGGTAATCCTGACCTGCCCTCTAAGAGATACAGGATGATATGGTTACAGCATATTCTTCTAGGGAAAAATATGATCCCAAGTTCAGCTCCGCAGGAAGTCAACAAGCACGAGGAGCAAGAGGGCAAAGGTGTTCCAGAAAGACAAGCCAGAACACATTTACAAAAGGGGCCCCTTCCAAAATAAAGACAGCGCGAGAGGACAGCAGGCAGCCATCCGGGGACTCTCACTGGGACAACAGTGGGGGTTCCAGCCTTGGACCAAAGGCTGTTCGTGACCTTTGTAGAGCTGCCACAGGCTCTTAAAAAAGGACCGTCCAGATTTGCATCGTTCGTTTCGCGTGTTCGTTTTCCTCTCTGGCTGCAGAGCTGAGTCAGAAGGAAGCTCTGAAGCAGGGATGAGGCAGGGAAGTCCCTGAAAACGCGCCTCCTGCGGGATGTGGATGACTCCAGGGCGAGCCTGAGTGGCGAGTCCAGCCCTGTCGTGCGCAAGAGCAACATCTATATTGAAGCTCGAGGGAGTCCAATAAATAGCACCTTTCCTCCCTGTCCCAAGATTCAGGCAAATGGAGATCAAAGTAGGCAATGCTGAGAAGAGCTGGGTGGGAGAATGTGGCCTTAGATGTATTAGCGAGGTGGCCTTCCAATGTCCTCTCCTGGGCTGAATTCACCCGCCCAGCTACAGCAGCACCCCCCACCCCGGCCCCGCAACAGCCGGCCTCTGTCAAATTCATGGCACAGAACAGCAGAAGGGAAGGATCCCCACCAGGCAAGGAGCTGAGTCACCCTGTCCCAGTTCCCGCTCCTGAACTAACTCTCCAATCAGATAAGTCACCCCTCCCGCCCTGGGGACATGAGTGAAGGGGTGGCGCGAGGCCAGGAATAGTACTCCGGTGGAGGTCTCGCCACATGGAAGGAAACGCAATGGAAGGAAACGAGTGTCCCCCGACAATCTCCTCTGGAAGCCTCCGTATGCACTCGCCCTCCTTCCCTCTGCGCAGGCAGGCGCAGGTGGCACCTGCCCGCCCCACCGGCACCCGGCAGGTGGACCAGGTCAGGGGCTCCACTTGGGCTTTTCGAGTCTGCAGTTACATCTACCGCTGCCCACTCTGCACCGTAGCTGTTTTATTTTCTCTCTCTCTGCATTAGAGAGTGAACTCCTGGGAGGCAAGGACCATATACTGCTACTTCTAAAACGCATCTCTGTCCCCCCAGTGCCTAGTATTGGTACATAGTGGCTGCTCAGGAAACGTTTCTAGGATGAATGGATGGGTGGATGAATACATAAAACAAATAAATGAAGACTAAAACCAGGGGAACTTCCTTTTTTCTAGACAGAAACTAAGGCTTTGACTCGGTCTGAGTGCCAAGCTGCCTCAGCCCAGGGGAGGTCATCTGACGGGCAGCCGTGCTCAGGACCCAGAGAATGGGGCGTGAACTAAACTCCTGAGAATGCCAGGGCTTCTTCGAAGGCTACCTCAGCTCCCTGCTGCGTCGTCACAGCCTGGCCCTGACCCTCACCCGAGCGTGGGCCTTTCTGAGACATCCTCTTGTTCCAAGAACCTCATGGCTCCTTCCCGTGTCCCCTCCTCTAGGTCGCTAGAACTTCCAGTTCCAGGCAGGAGACCTGATCGGGGCAGTCTCCAGCCCGGGGAAACACAAAGCCATCCCTCAACCAAGCGCCACTGTTGATAAAATACACGCTAAATAGCCACAGAGCATGCATCAGACATTTTCTTCTTGGCCCGGTAGAGACTCAAATAACATGCCCAAAAACATACTCAACAAATACTGCTTGGATAATTAATGGATCAGTGATATGTTTCATGGTGTGGATAACAGCTACGATAGCTTGGCCTTGAGCAGAAGGAAGATCACAGAAAGGAAGAGCTATAGGTCAGGCCTATCACCTTTTTTCTAGGACATGTGATGCCGTGGTTAAGACAAAACTAGCCCAACTGACTCGTGTCTGTGTTATACCTCTGCCCTGTCTTTAACAAATCCTGCAATTTTTTTAAACTGCAGTTTACTCTTCTGTCATCTAGAGATAATAATTGTATCAATCTATAGGATTGTTCCATGAGAATTAAATAAAATAGAACACACAGAAACACTTAGCATAGTATCAGGCACATAGTAAGTAGTTGACATAAATCTTTTTTAATTGCAGAGGTTGTTTCTGTTATTTTTATGAGTTAGGATTCTGGGGAAGTACAGGTGGTCCTGGGAAAAGATGATAATAGCTTCCAGGGGGCCGTGTTGAGTGGTAAAGTCCTGAGTGACCCCGCGCTGTGGCACAGATCTGTGACTTTCCAGATGGTCAGGAAGGAATGGTTTTCTGCAGAGTGAAGGAGCCGAAGTGCAAACGGGGTCAGAGAGAGAGAGAGAGAGAGAGAGAGAGAGAGAGAGAGAGTGTCCCTCTCCTCCCCGCTGTGCCTCAGACCAGCTTCCCCCTCCCTGGTGAGAGGAGACGTGTCTTTGGCCGGGAGCCATCAAAGGTCTAAGAGGGACGCCTGGCGTCTGACCTGCCAAGGAAAGCAAACCAAAGCAGCCCTGCTTTTCGTCCCGGGGAAACGGCAGGGCGGGGACCCTGGAGATGAAGTCTGCGCTTGGGTGGAGGCAGGGGAGCAGCTGGCACCGCGGGGACGGTGAGGGACAGCAGGGCATCTGCGCAGGGGGAAAGCCTGCGGGCCATTTTAGGCCAGGCCTAGAACTGGAGTCAATGGAGGTTTTGTTTACGTAACATGTGCAGAAGGCTCTCTGCGCAGCAAATAACCCGGGTCCCCGCCGGCTGCAGCAGCAGGGCGTGGCCGCGACTTCCTGCTGTCCCTGGCGCAGCCGCAGGGCTGTCCGCGTGGCTCCGCGCAGCGGCTGGTCTCCTCCAGGCCGGCGCCCTGCCGCACCCTCTCTGCTCTCAAGGTGCAAGAAGCAGCGCGGGCGGAGCTGCTCCTCCGAGACCCTGCGCTGCCCTCCTGACCCCAGGGCTCCCCGCCACTCCGGGGTGTCCTTCCCGCAGGTCCCCGCCGCTGAGCGCTTCTCTGGCAGACGTGGGTGGGAGGGAGAGAGGCCTGGCTCCCAGGTCAGCCCGGGACAGGTCTGAAGCCAGGTCTGCGTTTGGCAGTTGCTTGATCTCAGGAAGACCTGCTCATCCCCGGGTTATTTATTGCATGCAAAAATATAAGTAAATATGCATGAGATAAATAATATATTTTAATTTCTTTTCTACCAGGCTTGCTCAAAGGCGTTAAGACTGTATTGCTATCTTTTTGAAACACAGATCGCATGGGGAAGAATGGGGATAAGAGGTCCTTTTTTAAGCTTAGGAAAATTTACACACACAGAAATGTACAAATATTAAAAGGCCGGTTTGCTGAATTTGTTTACCTATGTAACTACTCACGTAACTATAACTCGGATCAAGGTACAGAATATTTCCATCACCCTTATGGGACAAGCCCCTTCATGTCCCTTCCTGGTCAATAACTGGCTCACCCCCAACCTACCTGCATTAGTCACCTAGGGCGGCCTTAACAAAATACCATAGTTTAAACAACAGAAACTGATTTCTCACAGTTCTGGAGGCTGGACGTCCAAGATTGGGGTGCCAGTGTGGCTGGGTTCTGGTGAGGGCTCTCTTCCTGGCTGGCAGGTGGCCGCCATGTCACTGTGCGCTCCCATGACCTCTGCTTTGTGCACATGGAGAGAAAGAGCAAGCCCTCTGGTGTCTGTTCTTAAAAGGACACTAATCCTATCAGATCAGGGCTCTCACCTTATGACCTCATTTAACCTTAACTACTTCCGCAAAGGCCCCATCTCCAAGTACAGTCATATTGGGGGTCAGGGCTTCAACATACGAATTTGGGGGAGACGCAATTCAGTCCACAGCACTACCACCATGCCCCCCTCCCCCAGCCCCTGGCTGGTAGCTACCACTTCACTTATAATGTCTCAAAACTGGCTGGGCACAGTGGCTCACCCTGTAATCCTAGCACTCTGGGAGGCCCAGGCGGGCGGATTGTTTGAGCTCAGGAGTTCGAAACCAGCCTGAGCAAGAGTGACACCCTGTCTCTACTAAATATAGAAAGAAATTAGCTGGACAACTAAAAATATATAGAAAAAAATTAGCCAGGCATGGTGGCACGTGCCTATAGTCCCAGCTACTTGGGAGGCTGAGGCAGGAGGATTACTTGAGCCCAGGAGTCTGAGCTCGATGTGAGCTAGGCTGATGCCACAGCACTCTAGCCCAGGCAACAGAGTGAGACTGTGTCTCAAAAAAAAAAAAAAAAAACAAAACTGGAAGGAACCCAAATGTCCACCATCAGAAAAACAGAGAAGTCATCTTCGATACACGCATACAGCGGAATGCTCTGCCTCGATTAAAAGTGAGAGGCTACTGGCTTATAGGATCCGTTCTGGGCTCTGAGCAGGATTACGAATGAAGCAGAGCAACAAAGGCCTTTGGATTTTGAGAATTCTGATCTCTGCCTAGCCTACCCCAAAAGCTGATTCATTCAAACCAAGATTAATTATCCCGTCATGTTTGAAGGCGCAATTGCAAGTTTTAAAGGACCTTGCCTAACCGCTGATTATCTTTCCACTCTGGGGTAGAGATGGAGACCCATATTAGCCTTGCTAATATGAAACACAGCTTTCTGGGGGGAGAACACGACTTTGAATTTGGACTTTCTGTTATTTTTATTAAAGAACAATAGGATAGCCGGTTGGCTGAGGGGGGGAAAAAGCAGTTGTTTCAAATTAGGTGTAATTGTGAATTAAGCCAATATTGGCTTAACAGGTTTTACCCAAGATGCTCTTCTATATATAGGATGTTTTACTAAGTCCTAGAAAGATCGTGGTAGATGTCCACGTCTGTCGTTATGTGTCCCTACGCTTTATAAAATATCAAAGTAAGTTTATTTTTAACAGTTCTGCTGCCAGTTTGGGTTAAACAGAGGAAAGATTTTTATAAAAATAATCTCTTTGGGGGAAGGGAGTCTTAATTCACTCAGATAATAGATTTTAAAGTGAAGGCTGCTAGAACGCGAGATCTGAGGTAGCAAGCCAAACTGCGTGCAACTCTGCAAAACATGACATTTCCCAGGCAGTGGATTGGGTTTTCTATTCCCAGTGGTTTCCTTCTGGTTTCTATGGGTTTGGTTTTTATCCAGAGACCCTACTTGTCTGATGTCCCAATATACTGATTTTTTTTTTTTTGCACTAGAAGGATATTAAAATGGCCAGAAGCGGAGACGCCACTGAGATGTAGAAGGGTCTGTGTGTTAACATTGGAGAGACCTGGGTTCAAGTCCTATATCCTCCGTTTCCTGTCTGGCTTTGTTACCAGGAACAAGTTACTTTCCTTTTCTGAGCCTTATAAAATGGGCTCATCATTCATAAAATGGGCATGATAATGCCTACCTCCAAACATTTGATAAGAACTCAGAAATAGTATCTGTGAAGTGCCTGGTATACGGTAGCTCGTTCATTCAACAAATATTTATTGAGTACCCGCCATGTTTCAGACACTTTACCAGTGGGAACACAGTGGTGAACAAATGATATCTGCCCTTGGAGAGCTCACAGGTATTCAATAAATAGTTGCTATTCCAACAGGTATGTGAAAAGATGCCCAACATCATTAATAATCATGGAAATGCAGTCAAAACCACAATGACACATCGCCTTATACCTAGTAGGATGGCTATTATCAGAAAACAAAAGATAAAAAGCGTTGGACGTGGAGAAAAAGGAACCGTTGTACACTGTTGGCGGGAATGTGAATTGGTGCAACAATTATGGAAGGTCATAAAAAAATTAAAAGTAGAAATACTATATGATCTAGCATTCCCACTTTGGAGATTTATCCGAAATAATCGAAATTGGTACCTGGAGGAGATCTTTGCACTCTCATGTTCATCGCAGCATCATTCACAATAGCCAAGAGACGGAAACAACCTAAATGTTAGCTGATGAACAAATACATTAAGAAAATGTGGTACACTGTACATGTGATAGAATATTATTCATCCTTAAAAAAGAAGGCAATCCTGCCATATGCCACGAAGTGGATGAAGCTGGAAGGTGTTATGCTAAGTGAATTAAGCCACTCACAGAAGGACAAATACCATATAATCCCACTTATATGAGTCTAAAGTCAAACATGTAGAAGCAGAGAGTAGAGTGGTGGTTACTGAGGGGTGGGGGAGGGCAGATGGAGAGTTGCTATTGAAGGAGCATGAAGTTCCCTGTATGCAAGATGGGTAAGTTCTAGAGGTCTGCTAACCAGCGCTGTGCCTCTAAGTAACAACACTGTATTGTGCACTTACAAATTTGTTAAGAGGGTAGATCTCATGTTAAGTGTTCCCACCACAATAAAAAATGTTCCGAATCTGGATTATGGTGATGTTTGCATAACTCTGTGATTTCACTAAAATTCACTTTGCTATATGCTTAAAAGGGTGAGTTTTATGATACGTAAATTATACCTCGATAAAGCTGTTTTTTTAAATAGTTGCCGTTAATCTGATGACCCCGTCTTCTTCAAGTCTTTCCTTCCAAACCCCCTTGCCTGTGACACTTTTTTCATAACCACCTTCTAACATATTATTATTTATTTATCGTATGTAATCAATTCTGAGTTACGTGATATTTTTTCACGTTTTAACATACATGAAATCGGGATGCATTCTATACCCAACAGCAATTCATTAGTAGCATTCTCTCTGTCTTTCTTCAGTGGCACATGGAACAATGGCCGCCTTATACCCTTGCCATCTTAGAGACAACAAACTGCAGTGTTGTGTTTTTGTTTCTCATCTGTTTTCCCTTCTGGAATGTTAGCTCCGGAGGGTAGGGAGCTTTGTTTTCTTCGCTGCTGCATTCCAAGTGCCTAGAGCAGTGCCTAGCATGCAGTAGGTCATCAATAAACATCTGTTGAATGAATGAATGAATGCATGTCATGGCTCTTGTCAATAAACTAATAATAAAACAAAGAAACTGAAATTAAAAGACAAAATGGGTCCATAACAGAGCAACCTATTTTCATCATTTCCTCATCTGCCCTAGCCCCAGGACACCGGAGAAACAGCCTAGTCAGGAAGAAGGCCAGCAGGGAGCCACCAGGACTCATCCTCCAGGGTAAGAAGAGACCGCCAGAGACCTTCAGGAAGGTTAAAAAGAAGGTTCCTTTGGTTAGCTCAGTCCCAGAAGCTTTGGGCCTCGCTGTCTCAGTACTGAAGCACCGATTCGCAACATGCGCTGGAGATGCTAAAGGTGGCCTGTCCGGGAGGGAGAGTGCCCGGGGCACTGGCAGCCAACTCACCTGTGTTGAACACTCGCTAATGGCCCAGCAGTCACCTGCCCCCAAAAGCAGCCCAATCTTTCAGTTTGGTTTTGCCCCCGTGAGCAGTGAGTGACCTGCTGCTCCTGATTTGCCTGGTGGCCCCTGAGGTCGGGCTTTGGGTGCAGGTGGTTTTCCGTGACAGTCCCAAGCAGGTGTGCAGGCATTCATTACCCAAGGCCCCGGGGCAGGACTTGCACCCGGCCTAGGTGTGCGTGCATGGGAATATTTAACTTCCTTGTTAGACAAGTCCCGTGCTCTGTTTCGCGTTAGCGCACGTGTTCCATCCCAGCCACAGACCGCTTTTTTGTTTTCCTTCAGTTTCAAGGGACAAATCTTATACTGTGTCTGCCCTCCCAGCCCTGTGGAAGCGATTGCATGGTCAAGGAGCCAGGAAAACCTATTTCAGGGGATGAGTCAAACTTCCCATGGAAGAGAGACCCCCTTCCTCCAGCAGCTTCAAGTTGCTGGACTTCATTCCTCACCTTTTTGTTTCTCGTACCATTGAATCTCATTTGGCTCAGTGCACAGGGCCCACCATGCTTTTCGGGGCCCACACACGTGTTTGAATTTTTTTTTAAATCAGAAGGAAAACAATAAACTTTTAGGGTTAAAACATTTTTATTTTTGTCTCAAGTCTGAAAAAAAATGAAAATTTCAGCGTCTATGAAAAAAATCTATTAGGCTTTGCCTAAAAGAAAAATTACATACAACGCTGAAGTACTTGAAGTTATATGAAAAAATAATGTCGATATTTGATATTATTATGGAGGAAGTAGCCGTGAAAGTCATATTGCAATCCTGATGTTACCGGAGGAGAAAAGGGATCATGTCATAACAGGCCTGGCAAACAGCTGGGAGAATTGTGAAGGTAACGCAGTGGGACTAGCATTTTTTGAGTGTCACCCGATGCTAAGCTTGCTGCCAGGCATTTTCGGGATGTTATTATTAATAATATCTCATTGAAGCCTGGAAACAGCTCTGAGAGACCATAGAACCACCTAATTTTACAGAGAGTGTAAAGAACTACTACTTGCCCCTCCCAACATCTCCCTGTAGATTTCCCTTTCTTAATTATTTTTATTTATTTATTTATAAATCAACTCACATGTTAATGCATCCTCTCAATTACCTTATCCAAATGTTGATTTGAAAAAGTTTTGTAATGCTCTTTAGTTTTTGATCTTTGAATTAGAACCAGACAGAACGATGTTGACCATCAGAGACTTGATTTAGGTCCCAAACACATTCTGACCGCCTTCTAAGATGTACCTGTGGGGTCTTGGGGGACTCGATTACCTAAGGCGGCCTGCCTTGGAAAAATGTGTAGTTTTTACTTATTTTTTGAAACCTATGTCTTACATGTCCAAAGGTAATTTTCAAAGCAGTTTCACAATCAGATTTTGGTTGTGTTGGCCCCCGCGCAAACACCCACGCCGTCCTCAGAATGTGGCCTAAGGGCCGTTCAGTCAGGAAAAACGGAAAACAAAGCTTTCCCACTGGAAATAAAACCCTCCAAAATCTGGCCTGCTATGGTTTGTTGGTCCCCAACAAAGCTCGTGTGGAAATTCGATGCCCAGCGTGGTGGTGTTGGGAGATGGGGTCCGGTGGGAGGTGTTTGGGTCACGGGGTGGGTCCCTCGTGAATGGCTCGGTGCTGTTCTCATGGTAGCGAGTGAGTCCTCACTCTCACAAGACTGGATTTGTCCTCCCAGAAACAGATTCGTTCCCTCGAGAGTGTGTTGTCATGAAGCCAGGACATCCCTCAGTTTCCCCCTCTTTGCACATGTTCACTTGTCCTTTGACCTTCTCCTCCACGTTGTGATGCAGCAAGAAAGCCCTCGTCAGAAGCCAGGGTCATGCCCTTGAACTTCCCAGCGCACAGAACCGTGAGCTAATGAAACCCCTTTTCTTTATAAATTACTCAGTCTCAGGTATTCCTTTATAGCAACTTGAAACGGAACAAGCCATGTCCCTAGAAAAACAAGCAGTGCTGACCTCAGAAGCTCTCAGTGGGACAACTTGCCTCATTCGTTTATTTAATGCCTTTGAGCACGTGCTGTGCTGTGTGCTAAATGCTGGGGTGAAAACATAAATGGGATCTCAGGCCAGGCCTGGTGGCTCACATCTGTAAGCCTAGCACTTTGGGAGGCCGAGGTGGGAGGGTTGCTTGAGCTCAGGTGTACTAGATCAGCCTGAGCAAGAGCGAGACCCTATCTCTACACAAAATAGAAAAATTAGCCGGGCAAGGTGGCATGTGCCTGTAGTCCCAGCTACTCAGGAGGCTGAGGCAGGAAGACCGCTTGAGCCCAGGAGTTTGAGGTTGCAGTGAGCTATGATGATGCCGCTGCTGTCTAGCCTGGGTGACAGAGCAAGACCCTGTCTCCAATAAATAAATAAATGGGATCTCATCCCAGCTCTCCAGTCACTCCCAGTCTAATGAGGACAACCAACCCTGCCCAAGCCACCATAGCCCCTGGCCTTTTCTGAAGCATCCTCTCTGATCTCCCTGCATCCATCTTCTCTACATGAGACAGTAGCAGACTTGGGTTGTTTTGTTTTGTTTTGTTTTGTTTTGACAGTGCCTGATTCTGTCCCCCAAGCTGGAGTACAGTTGTGTGGTCACAGCTCCCTGCAACCTCCAACTCCCAGACTCAAGTGATCCTCCTGCCTCAGCCTCCCAAGTAGCTAAGCCTGCAGGCATGTGCCACCACGTCTGGCTAATTTTTTAAATTTTTTGTAGAGATAGGGTCTTGCTATGTTGCCCAGGCTGGTCTTGAACTCCTGGCCTCAAGCAATCCTCCCACCTTGGCCTCCTAAAGTGCTGAGATTATAGGTATGAACCACCATGCCCTGTCCAAACTACCCATGGTTGGGGGAAAGAGAACTAGCTTGAGCAGAAAAAGACTAGAAAGACTCTTCCAAATGTCTTTTGGGTAATTGAAGTAAATATATAAATTCATCCAACAAATATTAATTGAGAACCTATTATGTACCAGGTGCTAATCTAGGCACTGGGAATACAGTTTTGAATGAAATAGAAAAAGATCCCTAATTTCAGGAGTCTACATTCCAGTAGAGGATTGTCGTAAATAAACAAAGAGATAATATAATTTCAGATTGTGACAAGTTTTATGAAGAAAAATAAAGCACAATATTAGGTTGGAGCACAATGTTTATTTATGCAAGAGCTAGGGAATCCTCTGAGGAGGTGATATTAGAGCAAAGAGTGAATGAGAAGCCATGGGAAGCCCTGGGGGGAAGACACCCAGGGAACAGTGGGCATGAGGAACCTGTGGCTCAAACAAGTCAGTGCTGCTCATGGACCACGGGGAGTCAGCGTGGCTCTGCTCCGTGAGCTCCAGGGGGCAGGACAGCGGGCAGGGGCTGGACTCCCACAGCCGTGACCCCCGGGATGGGGAGTGTGGGTTTCATTCGAAGTGCGATGGGAAGCCATCAGGTGGGTTTGAGCAAGAAAGAGACATGATTTGACTTACATTTTTGTCGTTATTTTCAAATCATTCTGGTTGTGGGGTTTAGAACAAACTTTAGAGACACAAGAAGGAAAGCAGAAGTCCCGCAAAAGAACAGGGTGTCTGAGACTCGGGTTGTCACGGCAGAAGTGTTAAGAAGTGGGTAGCTTCAAGTGTCCATCAATACGTGAGTGGATTAATAAAATGTGGTATTTGTATACCATGGAGTACTATTCAGCTTTAAGAAACAATGGTGATATAGCACCTCTTGTATACTCCTGGATAGAGCTGGAACACATTCTACTAAGTGAGGTATCCCAAGAATGGGAAGACAAGCACCACATGTACTCACCATCAAATTGGTATTAACTGATCAACACATAAGTGCACATATAAGAATAACATCTATTGGATGTTGGGCAGGGGGGAGGGGGAAGGGGGAGAAGGGAGGAAGGGACGGGTATTTGCACACACAAAGAGTGCAATGCGCACCACCCGAAGGATGGACATACTTGAAACTCGGACTTGGGGGGGAGAGAGGGGCAAGGGCAACATACGTAACCTAAACATCTGTACCCCCATAATATGCTGAAATTAAAAAAAAAAAAAGAAGTGGGTAGCCTTTTTGTCGTTTTGAGGATAGGAAAATCAGGACTGGCTGGAGGATTGGACGTGGGGAAAAGCGGGAATGGAGAATCAGGTCTAGGGTTTTCACCTGAGAACACAGGTGAGTGTCGGTGCCCTTACTGGGCTCAAGAAGTGCTGGGAGGATAGATGTTAAGAAGGTGGAGGAGGGGATCGAAGGTTTTGTTTCGGACTTGTACTTGGAAAGCCTACTGAGCGTCCAGGAGGCGATGTGGGGAAGCGGCTGCATACTCAAGTTTGGAGTTCACGGGTGAGGTGTGGGCTGAGATATAAATTTGAAGATGTCTGACATCGCGGATTGCATGAGATTAGCCAGGGCGCCGAATATAGACGGGAAAGAGAAGGCCCGGGACTGGTGCGTGGCCACTCATGACACAGTAGCTGAGTGGGAGAAACCTGAGGGGCGCTGTCCCCCGTGGCAAGTAGAGAAATCCTTTCAAGAAGGAGGAAGTGATCTTCTGTGCAGAATGCTGCCAAGAGGTCCAGTAAAATGCAACTGGAGAATTGCTCGTTGGACATTGCAAGACGGAGATCACCGGCAATCTTAACAAGAGATGTTTTGGCAAAATGGTACATGACGCGAGAAAGAGCCGGGGTGTAAAGGAAGGTAAGGACTAGAGGTGACTCTTTCAAAAATCTCGGTGTTAAAGTGCAGAGAGAGGAGGCGAGACCTGGAGGGGAGCGAGAGGCGAAGGGGATTTTACTTTGTTTTCTTTCAGTGCATGTGTATGTGGAGATGGGACTTATTCGGTAGAAGGGGGGAAATTCATGATGCAGGATGAAGAGGGGGGAATTTTAGGAGTCAAAGCCTCGAGTGAGCAGGAGGGAGGGAGCACAGTGCCTGAGTGGAGGGCTCGGGCTTCCGAACGGGTCCGACCCCACTCACTGTGTGAGGCGAAAAAGCAGAAGGTGGGGACGCTGGTGCTTGAAGCAGACAATGATCCTCCCAGCTGTTTTTATTTTCTCAGCAAAATATCCACCTGAGAGTGAGGCAGTAGGAGGATGCTGGAGTTTGGGGAAGAGGGGAGAAGGTGTAAAGAAGCAGCCACAAGATCAGGAGAGGAAGCTGGACAGCACACGTGTTAGGATTGCCAGGGATGGCGAGTGCACACCTGAGCTATCCGGTCCTTAATTTAAAGTGACATCAGTCAGTTTGGTTGTGTGTTTAACTTCAGCCAGCTTAGCCGCGTGGGGGCAGGTGTGAGGCAGGCAGTGAGAAGTGAATGAAGATGCTTTGGTGGAGGAAGACATTGGGGATGTTTGATGGGGATGAAGAGCTCGGCGGGGCAGGTGTTGGGTTTGAAATGCCCAAGGAGATCCAGGTGAAGCTGTCTGGTAGACAGCTGGAAACGAGGAATCTCTGCTATAAATAACGGTTTGAGAATCACTCATTGGTTCAAAAAGCACCTACAGGGTGTTTCCTGTGTGCCAGACACGGTTCTAAACGCTGGGGTACAGCAGTGAACAAAAGACAGAATCTCTGCCCTCGTACAGGGTTTGGCTGCTGGTGCGGAAAATCATCGTGTGTAGTTCAGTGGTTTCCAAAGAGAGAGATGGCAGCCCAGGGGACGTGCAAGATGGTTTTTTTGGGAATGTGGGTAGAAAATATTTGAACTTACTCTTATATTTTTCTTACCTTATTTCATATATATTTTATATGTGTCTCATTAACTCTATAATATAAATATGTTAACACAGTAGTATGTATATTATTATATAAATAAATACGGATGTGTTAGGAGATGCATGCTCAAAAATTATTTAGTGATAGAATTGCTTCATCAGAAACATTTGGAAACCATTCGCCACGTGTGAGATAGTAGAAGAAATTTTGTAGTAAGTCCCCCGTCGAATTGACTTTGTCTAGGATATGTATAAGGAATGAGATTGGGTCTCTGCAGAGCGTAGCCCCTGAATTATCCCATCCTGTGTTAGGAGTTAAAATTCCTAAGTGATGAGCCTTCCAGAAATGGAACCAAATAAAAATGTCAGGAAGAACTTTATCATGAGTGCGCTGTCGAAAACAGAACAGGCTGCCAGGTGACAAGGCGTAGGCATTGAGCACAGGCAAGATGCTCGCTGGTGAGACAGGCTGTGGAAGGAAGTCCTCACTAGGGCCCTGCTGATTTCATGCAGATGGGACCATGTGACCCTCAAGTGCCTGTAGCTCCAAGCATCTGTGCGTGTATGAAGAGTGAGCTGGGAATTTGTAATTATAATCATCTCTTTATGCAAGGAATTGGATTGAGGAAGAGTGAATCATAGCCTTGCGTCTACAGAGGGGCGATGGTCTGCCCAGATTGTAGCCAAGGGAGACCTGGAGAGTGTGTCAGCATTTCCAGTTAGCTTCGTGGGAGAGGTGCCTGAGCAGCAGATGTGAACATTTTGGTTTCTGTGGTTGGTATTTTCCTGTAGTGGAGCAGAGTGACTCATGAGGTCCTCACCGCCTGGTGAAAATCACCCTGGAGAGGCAGCTCAGAATAGTGGGACATTACTCCGTGTATTGTAGCCCACAGTGTTGACAAGTAAAGAAACCGAAGCTCAGAGAGACTGAGTGACTAGCCCAGAGTCACCAGCTGAGAAGTGGTAGGGCTGGAATTCAAAGCCAGGGCTGTCTAACTTAAAACTCCATGTTTGCTCTGCTACATGGTAAATTTAAGAAACGTCTTAGGAGAAACTCATAGGGCTATAGGTGGTCAAAGAAATAAGAATGCATTTATAAGGATACAGACTAGCTGCTGTAACAAAGATAGCCAAGAATTAGCAAAGCCAAGCAGTGATTTAAACAAGATGGAAACATTTTTCTCTCACACATAGACAGCTCCAGGGCTGCTATGACAGCTCCATTGTGTTGGGGCCCAGGCTCCTTCTAACTCTTAGCTCTGCCATCTGTTATGGTATCACTTTACCTGCATGGCTTCCTACCACGTCCACTCGGTCTGCATTTCGTCCAGTAGGAAGAGGGAGGAGGAGAAGGGAGGACAGCCTTCTTCCTCCTAGGTGTGACCCAGTCATTGCACACACTGTCTCTGCTTGCAGACCCTTGGACACTGAGACATCACAGAGATCAGGAAGTGTCTTCTTTCTGAGGAGCTATATGGATGGCTAGCTAAAACTCAAAGATTCTAGTTCTAAAAGATGAAAAAGGGAAGGGGTATTGCTAGGCAACTGGTAGCTTCTGCACGTTAAATTCTATCTGTTAGAAGAACGAGAAAAAATGCATAGAGAATTTTTAGACCCTTCTAAAGGAAAGGAAGGAGGAGGGTACTTTGAGTCTGGAAATTAGCTTGGGCAAAGGCAGAAGGGACAGGCTCCTTTCAGAGAAGAGCTTGTAGCCAAGCTTGGCTGAAGAGTTTAGTAGTGCGTGCGAGAGAACTATAAGAAGCAAGACTAAAAGTCTTTGGTATAGGCATTCAATGCCAAGTGAGGAATTTGTACTAACCTCAGCAGGCAAGAGAAAGTGATTGCAGGTTTGTAAGCGGAAAAAAATGTTATGATTAGGGTTGTGCTTTACAGAGATTGTTCTAGCAGTTGCATACATGGTGTGGCTGGAGTAAGGCAAGATAGAAAGCTGGGTGGGATAGTGGAGCCTGGGGCCAGCTGCAAACCCTGGTCAGTCTGCCACTCACGTGGTGGCTAAGAGTCAGGCTCCAGAGCTGCATTCCATCTCAACTCACCCCTAACTAGTCCTGCATAAAAACGAGCTAATCTATAGAGCTCAGCAGCCCGGGCACATGGCAAGCGTTAGCTTGGTCGTTGCCTTGAATAAGCCTTCTCTCCAAGCTAACTCCTTCCTGAGTTCAGTGTAAAGGTTTGATGAGCTGATTTCTAAAGACATTTTCAGCTTTGAAATTCCTCAATTCTATATGATATAAATGTTTAACCGTGGCTAAAAAAATCTGAAAATAACACTTTAGAATATTTTTCTTTCCGTGTTAGGTAACATATAGACTTTGTTAAACTCACCTTGGCTCCCCTGGACCCAATTATGAGGTTTTGTTGGTTAGACAAAAAGAAAATTGTATTCAAATTATATTTTATGTAATGCAAAAAAAATGCTGATAGCCTAGAGTACTTGAGACCATACTGATGCTCAGTTCTGTCTTCTGTCTTAGAAGAGGAATGAGGACTCCATGCAACCCATTAATTTTATGAATAAAATTAGGAGTCGGTTCTCTACCATGGTCTTTTGGGGAATCTACTAAATGGACCCCTAGGTCCACGTACAACTCCTAGATAGAATTTCTACTCCCGAAAGCATTTCTGAGTACTTCTGGCTCCCAGGTTTGGGAGAAGAGGGCTGAGCAGAGAAGATACCCTTCTAAGGCTCAAAGGGGTGGAGAAAGCATAAGTAGCCAATCTGATATTGGTCAGTCCATGTTATAGGTTGAATTATGTGGCCCCCAAATCCATATGTTGAAGTTCTAACCCCCAGTACTTCAGAATGTGACCTTACTTGGAGTTAGGGTCTTTACAGAGGTAATTGAGTTAAACCGAAGCCATTAGGGTGGACCTTAATTCCAACATGACTTATGTCCTCATAGAAAAAGGAAATTCGGAAACAGACATGCACACAGGAGTGTGAAGATGAAGGCAGAGATCAGGACAATGCTTCTATAAGCCGAGGAAGGCCAAAGATTTCAAGAAACCACCAGAGGCTGGGAGAGAGTTGTGGAACAGATTCTTTCATTCCTCAGAAGGAGCCAACCCTGCCAACACCTTGATCTTGGACCTCTTGCCTCCGGAACTGTGAGACGATACGTTTCCATTGTTTAAGCTGCTCGGTTGGTGGTATTCTGCTACAGCAGCCCTAGCAAACTAACACAGTCCACATTGATTATAATGAAATGACCAGCACCTATAAAGTGCCTGGGACATGTTAAGTGTTTGATAAATATTTGTTAGATGAAAAAAATGAATGCATGGAAAAGTGGTTTTGAACAAATGAATGACCTCTCTCCTCTCGTCCTCTCCCTTGAGGTATTCTCCTCTGTCGTAAGCTGCACATGTGGCACTTTTACTGGAGAACAGACGGGGGAGAAAAGGTCACAAGAGCAGGAAGAAACAGCTGCCAGCAATACCCACAGTTCCTAGAAACTGTCCCCAGAATATGGGTGTCCGGGGGGCCTTGGCCAGGCCCGGCCAGCCACATTGAAGGAAATCTAGCTAGGAGGGTTGAAAACCTCCCATTTATTATTATTTATTGCTGGAGCTAAGAACATGTTCAAGTCTATAAATTTACTTAGTTTTAAAAAAATCAGTGAAATAGCTTAAAATATGTTTGGAAGAATTGGGGACACGGGGTAAGCTCTGGTGTGTATTTTCGGAGCGGTTTTCCACTTCTTTGTAAAAGACATCTGAGTTTCTGGGAAAATATAATCCATATGTTTCTGGGCCATTTATCCTGAAACCTCGGGAAGACTTGCTTTGTCAGCACCCAGGAGGGAAAGGCAGCATGGAGACCCCTCCACCCGTCTTCTTCGAGTGAGTGCGTTTCCTTTTGCCCGTTTCACCCTCAAATTCCGTCCATTCAGTCCTGACCTCAGTTTCCCCATCTGCTGAAAGAGCTCACCACGGACGTTCTCGTTGTTTCTGTGTTAAGGCACAGCCCCATCTCCCAACTCTCAGACACGCCTTGAATGCAGCTCACACCCAGCCGTAAGGACCCAGCCCAGGGCTGGACTCTCAGTTCCTAAACAGCAGAGCTTTGCTTCCCTCCCTCCACCCTCCTTTCCCGGTGTGTCTCTTTATGAGAGGCGGTAAATAGTTTATCTTTGAGTTTGGGGTATAAATAAAATAATATAAAACACAAACACCGAAAGAGTTGGACGAGGTAAGGACCTGCTTTGTGTTATTAGGAACAAAATGTTTGTCCCATGCGTATCGGACTAGGAGAGTTTCATAATAAATATTTGCATGCCTCCTGTTCGGAGAAATGTGAAGCTCTATTCCAGGAAAAGTCCAGAATATATGAACCACATGGGACTGAGCCCCTTCCGTTCAATGCGCCTTACGACTGGCCTCTTTACTTTGGGATTTGTTTGATTTAGTTTGTTCGTTGTGTTATGTATGCAAGAAGCTTCGTAAACTCTCAGAAAGCCCATAATTGATTTGAAGCAGCAAAAGGAAAGTTACATGAGAATTTTGTGCTCGGCCTGAAAACATTTTATTGGTAGAAGATATAAAAGGGAAGGAAAGAAACAGTTAGTGCTAGAGACAGAAAACCTGTCAGTCTTGGGACAAGCTAGAGAACTGGAAGAAATAAATCGCAGAGCTGGCTGGCTCGGCCTTGCAAAATGAATACTGTCCTTCTGCGCATGTGCTTTTTAATATTTGCATATTGCATGATGTTATAGATCTCTTGATACCCACCCTCCACGTTAACCCACCACTGTCCCGGTGACAGACAGGCAGATCATCTTCAACAGCCCAATCCACAAATAATACTGCCATGAACATTTATGCATTTATTCAATATTTATTTCACAAGTATTTATATGAGCACCTATTACATTCCAGGTGTGGTTCTAGGTATTTAGGATGTATCATAAAACAAAACAGATAAGCATTCCTCTACTTTTGGAGTTTACAGTTTAGCCTAGGGAAAGAGACAATAAGCAAAAAGACTTAAATAAGTAAATTACGTAGTATGTTAGAAGGTGGTAAGCGTGATATGGGAAAAAAAAGTAGATCTGAGTAAGCAGGATTAGAATTGTGGGGAGTGGGTGGGCAGCAATTTAAATAGCACTGAGCATAGACTGAAGGAGGTGAGAGGGGGATAATCATGCTGGTAGCTGGGGAAGAGAGTTCCAGGGAGGAGGAACAGCCATTGCAAAGGCGTAAGGCTAGGACGTGGCTGGCGTGTGCAAGCTGCCGCAAGCAGCCACGTGACCAGGGCAGAGTGAGCAAGGGAGAGGTCAGTATGACATGAGGACAGATCATGTAAGGCCTTGCGGGGCACTAAAGGACTTTGGTTTTATTCTAACTGTAGTATCATTGGAGGGTTTTGAGCAAAGAAATGTCATGATCTGATTTACATGTTAAAAGGATCACTCTGGCTGATGTGTTGAGAAAAGTCTGCATTAAAAGCAAGGGTAAGAGCAGGCATTCTGTTTAGAAGGCTCTTGCAATAAAATGAGTGAGAGATGATGCTGGATACGACCAGCACGGGGGTGGTAAGATGTTGAGAACTGGTCGGATTTTGGACAAACTATGGATTTAAAACTGATAAGATTTCTCAAAGTTCTACTTCTACCTAGGATGTAGAAAACTGCAAGACTGTATCACTCTCATACTAACAGAGAGAAAAATCTGGATAATCTACAAAATCATGACTTTCCTTAAGCCCATCAGAGAGCTGAGGCCTCAAGGCAACCAAAGAAATTGGAATTCCAAAAAATGACGATACTCTCCCAGGAGAAACGAGATACACAGACTTTCATTTCTGGCAATGCACAGGCAGAAAAGGTGGCTTCCATAGCAATGAGTAAGAAGAAATGAGCTTTCCTTTCCTTTCCTCCCTCCTTCCTTTTTCTTCTTCTTTTTTTTACAGGATCTCACTGTGTCACCCAGGCTAGAGTGCAGTGTCATGATCATAGCTGACTGCAGCCTTGAACTCTTGGCCTCAAGGGATCCTCCTGCCTCAGCCTCCAAAGGGCTGGGGTTATAGGTATGAGCCACCACATCTGGCCTGGGTCCATTTCTTCTGCAAAAATTCAGGTTCTGTTAGTAAAGAATAAGGGAGTATACGACATTGGATAGACAATACCAACAGAGTCTATTCCGTGTGTGTTAATTGAGATAGTGCATCCAAAATCATCTAACACCACAACTGGCACATAATAGATGCTCAATAATTGTATGTTTTTTTTTGAAAGCTGAAGAAAGGGAACTTCTTTGAGATGGAGGAATAAGAGGCTGCCTGCATATGAGAGGTCAGGTTCCCACACTTGAGGGCTGACAAATTGAAAGTTTATACTTGACTGCATGAATCCTTAAAATACTCAGCAAAGACCTTACCATGCATTTTAAGAGCAGTATTAACAGTTGGAGCGGGTGGCTATCCATATATCTTTAACGGGTGGGATGGTTATTATAAACCGTGAGGAAAGGACCAGGGCCAGATGCAGAGAAATAGCAAATGTCACAGGAAATAAGCAAAGGCAGAGGTAGCCCTGATTCTGAAGAGGGTTTTTGAGAGGTGGAAGACAAATCGTGCAGAGTCTGTAAGTGCGTTGTATATACACACATGTGCGCTGTGTAAATAGCTCGCGGGCCGCCAAGCCATTCTTCAGAACTGTGTTATGTTCCAAAACATAAATTTTCTCAACATATCCCTTCTGTCAACCTTAAAAGTTATCTCGATAATATTAAGTTTGTTGCTTTTAAGTATAAATTTTAGAGCCTGTGTCTACACAGTCTAAGAGAGGAACTGATTTAAACCTTGAGTTCTTTATCAAGGATAACCAACCAGTATAATGAATTTAAGCTCACTGCAAAATCATTTCCATAATCATAAATTATTTTTCTTATGTTTCTGATGGTAACAGTTGTAGATCATGCTTTTCGTGTCTCTGCTTAGTTTCTTGAGGGCGTGTGAGCCTACAAGTCAGAAGCATCGCAGACACAGTGGATACCTGTCCTTTTCCAGTAGACATTCCGAATCCCAGAATCTGCTTCCTATCGAAAGGAGGATGGAGGAGCAGACAGCTATAAAAAAGCGCCAGAACACCCCGTAAGGATGCTAGTTTGGAGAGCAGATATTTAGCGGAGCTCACCTTAGTTCAAATAACTGTTTATGCAATCAGTGCTCAGTTACAGACCTTAATTGGGTTGCAAGCCAAAAAGTACATGTTTTTAAATGATTTACTTCACTATGGATGAATATTAACCGACATTACCACACAGTTAAGTTAAACACGATAACTAATTACAAATATACAATATGGGGAATGTTTCACTTTGAACACCGATCCTTGTTTACCCAGGAGGGTCAGTGTATTCGTTTGGATACAAGATTTCATACTTTAGCAAAGACCCCAAAATACCAGTGACTTAGTAGAAGTGTGTGCACTCATGCAGAAGTTCAGGAAGGTGTTGAGGGCTTGTATGGCAACTTCGCAACCACCATGATGAACCCAGGTTCCTTCTGACTTTATTGTCCTGTTATCCTCGACATGTGTCTTTTATCTCATGTCTGTATTGACCGCAGGCTTGGTGGCTTAAACAACAGGAATTTCTTTTCTCACAATACTGGAGGCTGGAAGTCTAAGACCAATGGCCCAGCAGGGTTGGTTTCTGGTTGGGTCTCTCTTCCTGCCTTGCAGACGGCTGCCTTCTTGCTGTATCCTCAGGTGGCCTCTCCTCTGTGTGCACACTCCTGTTGTCTCTTCTTCCTCTTAAAGGACATCAGTCTTGTTGGATTAGAGCCTCATCCTTATGACTTCACTTAACCCTAATCCTCTCCTTATACACTGTATCTCCAAATATGACACACTGGAAGTTAGGGTTTCATCATGTGAATTTGGCAGGGACACAATTCAGTCCATAATACGGCCCAAGAAAGCTACTCTAGCTACCCCTGCAGTATCCACATTCCAACCAGAAAGCAAGGGGGAGGACACAGTTCCTCTCTTTAAGGGCATGGGGAGAAATTTACACACATTTCTTCCACCCAAATCCCATTGGCCAGATCCTAGTCACATGGCCACAGCTAACTGCAAAGCAGGCTGGGAAATAGATTCTGTGGCTGAACTTCCACGTCCCTGGCTTAAGTTTCTATCAGAAGAGAAGAAAAGATGTTAGGAGATAACCAGCAGTCTCAGCCAACATTGGAGATGTTCTATTTTTGGGTATAATCGTGTCGGTATCTCGATTTTGGCCCCCTTTGTGTCTCGTCTCAGGTATTGGTTCCGCTCAGTACCACCTGGGAGGAACATGGTGCATCCTTATGATGGAAGACTTCTTTCTGGCATCCGGAGGAGACTTGGCTGCATTATTATATAGAAGGTCCCTCTCTCTCTTCAGGTCTGAGGAGATAAAATACAGGAGAGGGTGATACCACTAGCTATATGAGGGTGATTAGAGGAGGCTGCAGGGTCGAAGAAGAGAACTTTTTTTTTTTTTTTGAGACAGAGTTCACTCTGTTGCCCTGGCTAGAGTGAGTGCCGTGGCATCATCCTCGCTCACAGCAACCTCACACTCCTGGGCTCAAGCGATCCTTCTGCCTCAGCCTCCCAAGTAGCTGGGACTACAGGCACGCGCCACCATGCCCGGCTAATTTTTTCTATATATTTCTAGTTGTCCAATTAATTTCTTTCTAATTTTTTAGTAGAGACGGGGTCTCGCTCTTGCTCAGGCTGGTTTCGAACTCCTGAGCTCAAACAATCCGCCCGCCTCGGCCTCCCACAGAGCTAGGATTACAGGCGTGAGCCACCACGCCCGGCCAAAGAAGAGAACTTTTAAACGGAGACATCAGAACATTTTGTCTGCTGGTGGGAGTGATAACCTTCTGTCCTATTTTTAAAAATCTCCAGCGAGAACAGACTGTCGGGGAGAAGATGTTTAGAGCCCGTTGAGTTCACGCATTATTTCACTCTGAGCAACAACTGGCTCTTGCCTCTTGCTTCATGTGTCTTGGAAGTGGAATGTCTCCTTCCATTAGCCCTTTTAATCTTGTTCCTACAAAATTGTGCAATTTCCTGATATTTCTCCTATGATAATCTAGCCAGTTTCTGCTTTGGGGGACTTCCCCCTGTTGCTTCAAATTTTCCCAAAAGCTTCATATTAGTCTTTTATTCTTCCGCTCCTTTGTGGGAACACTTTGTTCTGGCACTCACGGAACAGCTCTTTGAAAGTCCATCTTGTCACCTTGGCCCCATTTCAATCAACAAGTATTTATTGAGTGCTGTCTTTGCTCTAAGGCAGTTGGAAATCCTGTAGAAAGACTCCGAGGTGTAAAAAGGACCTAAGAGATAACCATTCATGTCTCCAAATGAGGAAACTGAGGTCCAAAGAATAAACAATTTTCCCCAAGTTCATGAGGCTGTTTAGAAGAATCACCTGCTCACTTCTCCCACTTCCTGTTCTCATTAGCGTTTATGCTTTGATTGGGAAGATTAAAGAAAGCACGTGGAATAACAGGGTGCCTTCTCTGAGCCAAGCATCATGTTTTTAGTATGCTGTAAACTGTATCATCCCCCTAAGAACTTAATAATAAGATTATTCTATAAGAATTCAACTGAAAAAAAAAATGTATCCAGGCAGATATATGCAAAGTCTACAAGGCGACATGTGTAAGAATATTTGCAATGTAATTATTCATAATAGAGATTAGAAACAACCTAAATGCCCAAGAAAAGGAGAATAGCAAATTAAGTTGTACTTAATTATACGGTGGAATATTACATATCAGTGAAAATGGATAAACTGGGACTACGTATAGTAATATGGTAGATGTCACAAACATAAGTTGCAAATCAATGAATCCAGTATGATTCCATTCATTCAAAGTTGTAAGCACACACAATAGTACTACATATGTTTCTGTGTGCACACGTGTAGTAAAAGTATAAACAAGTATGGAAGTAATGGATACAAAATTCATTACTCATAACAATAGCAAACTCATAATGCTCAATGTTCTAAGCACTTTGCATATTTTAACTCAATTATTTCTCATAACAACCCTATGAGGTAGATATTATTGTCCTTGTTTTGCCTATAAGAAACTGGACACAGAGTTTAAGTAACTGGCCCAAGGTCACATAGAAGATTGGGTGTTTCCTTCATTCACTCAAGAGGGATTTAGTGAGTGCTCCTTTTTAAGGAGCTGGAATGAAATGTTGAAAAAGGTAGACCGTTCACATTCAAAGCCGCTGAGGAATCTGTGTGTGTGGTTTTTTTTTTTTTTAAAAAAAAAAAACTATTTAGCTTGTTTAATTCCAGGTTTTCTAAACTTTTTTTTTGCTATGGCACTCTGTTTTGTAGTAATACATATTAATTTCCAATAGAACTGGTGCAATACATAAGATGATTTAAGTAGAAGCTGTGCCCTGATGAGAAATGTTAATATATCTAAATCTGAGCCCTGCTGAGCACTGTCGTGGCAGGGAGCAGGGGGAGCTGGAAAGACAAGGTTTGTTTATCTAGGAACTGTGCAGAAAAATAGGCTTCCTAAATCTACACACTCCAGGATCCAGTCCACTCAGTAGCACTATCCCCATAGGGATGATGGCTGCCCCCAGGCTGTCCCAGTTAGAAGACATTAACCACTAAGATTACCCAGAAAATTCCTGGCTCTGTTTCCAGTTCACTCCAGCAGTCTTCTGCTTGTAACTTATCTTCCCTACAGATTTGCCGATCAACAAAACAAGTTATAGTTCTTATTGTTTATCAAATTGTGTTCTGGTTTATATTTCACTCTCTAGTGAGTTTTGATAATGTGAGTCTATTCCCCAACACCAACATCTACACCAAGGCCTTATCTAAATGAACAAATAATCCAAATTCTGGATTTACGAAACTAAAAACCATATCCTGGAACATCTGGGTGCTATGCTGACACTTTTAGAGACTTCTTGGGGAGCAGTTAGCTAGCTGTCCTGAAGTCAGTGTCTTGCTCTTGGCCTTCTTTGAACCGCATGTATCTCATTTTATTTTCCCAAAAACCCTGTGAAGAAGATATCACTATTCTCATTTTGTAGATAAAAACACCATCCTTGAAGGGAATGGCTTGGGAGGGAGTCTGGCGTGATCGTCCAAAAATTATGATGCAACTCAAGTTTTATTGATGCTTCTTCCTAGTCTGAAAGTGTCAGAACAAGTCACATTCCCTGCTTTTTTGTGCAGCTTCCCGAGGAGAGGGGTGCAAGTGTGCGGAGCAGAGGCACGCAGGTGGACAGGGGGTTGGCCCTCGGGATGAACTTGACGGTGAATGCCGTTCCTCACAGCTGTGTGCGACACCGAGGCCTCCTTTTCTCCGCTTAGTAAGGAAAGGAGCCCTTGCAGGATGAGACAGGATGGGCCCTGAACCTCTAGAATGGAGCTGGGCCGTTTCAGGAGTGGGCAAGGAGTAGAAAAGACTGTACGAATTCCAGGGGAAAAGGGAGAAGAGAAAGGTAAACCAGAGAAGGTGCTCAGGGCCGGATGCCCACCCGGGATGGCTCTGTCTGCCCTGCAATGTCATTCCAAGGGAAAGGCCATGTTCTGTACCATCTTTTGCACCCAAGTAAACTAGAGATCATCCATGCTTCCTTTCTGAGAATTGATTTTGCCTCCACACCCTTCTAGATGTTGCAGACTTAAGAACGAAGTTACATATTTGTGTATACGTGCAGAGAAAAATGATAATCTGGAATGATATTCACAAAAATGTAATGAATTGCAAATCTTTGGGTGGAAGGTTTGGTGATTATTGCTTTCTTATTTCTATGTTTCTGTTTTGTCTTTTAATAATGAGATGGAATTATTTTTTAATAAGAGAAAATGGGACTTTTCTTTTTCTCATTTTTCACTGTCGTTTGGTAAACAAAGAAACCACTACGTGTATCCCCTAGCTTCAAATATGATTGCTGCCTTGAGGATGCTTGGAGGTTTCAAAATGTCCTTGTGTACAAAATAGTACTCTCTGGCCAACGAACAATTTAAGAAGAAAGGGAAGAAAATATATTATGGTCAGTTTGGGATCTGAGCTGTGTCTGTTAAACAAGTTACAGATCACACCCTTTCTGGTGCCAAGAACAGGCTGTCGCATAGCTCGTCTCCATGTAGTATCACCTGCACCCTTTCCAGCTATTTGCTCACCTCCCCTCAGGGCAAAGAGAGCTATTTACGCCTGACTATGATTACCCAGGGTCTAGTGTGAGAAACTCATGGAACAAATATGGAAATTGAGTAAGGTTATTTAAATTACAATCCAAGAAGAAAGACGATGACCAGCTATTCCATAGTGAGTACCAGGAAGTAGGCAGGAATCAAAATGCCCTCTGAGTAATGCAGAGTGTTGGCCAGGGGTACTGAGGCAGGCTGGGGATGTCCTTCCTTGGACGCCCCTTTGCTATAAATGCATGATCATCGAACAGGAGTAGTTTATGTGATTGTCCTCATAAACACAAAGAAATAGACTCAACTGATTTCCCAATCTGTGGTACAGAAAGTTTATGTTTTGGTTTATTCCCAGAGGAAATAGCAAGTGGTAACCAACCCAGTTCTCCCTCCCTAGCCTGACTTCCAACGAGGGTGGTATTTTTTATGTTTGCTGCCTGCATCTAAAGGCTGTCGTCTGGAGAGTCCGGGTTGTCCAGTAACTCAGGGCTGGAGCACTAGAAAGGGGACCCAGCGGAGGGTGCGAATGACCCACAGTGGTTACTTCTGTCAAGGGGACGTAGAGCCGGAGGGGAGGGAAATTGTGGGGAGGGGAGCATGGAGGACTTTCACTGTTCCTCTATCCACTTCCGGATTGCTGAAATTTTTTCTCTGACGAGGATGCTTTCATTTTTAATGTGAGAAAACTAATATAAAGAGACTTAAAAATAGATAAACAAGCAAATAAATAATACACTGTTCCAAAATTCTGGCCAATCTCATTTTTTTTTTTCTCTGAGAACAAAGATTGGAAAGAATAATAAACAAACGTTTGAGCGGAAATCTTATCCGCTTTCACCTGCCATATGTTTGGCCAAGTCCAGAGCAGCTGGCGTGGCATCCTTTACCCACAGTGTTTGCATGACTTCGGTTGGCTTCACGTCCTGGCCTCTGCAATTCTAAAATTAGCACACGGCTAGCTGAGAATTTTCCCCTCCTTCACCTTTGATGCCGGAGGGGCAGAGATTTGAGCTCTTCGCTTTGGCCTGGTAACCTTCGTTACATGCAAAGATTAACTCTTGGTCTTATTTCGGAGTCAAATTCACTGAGATACTGAGTTTGTTCTTTATAAATATGGCCAAGTAGAAATTGAAATGTTTTAAATTGCAAAGTTCAGCTGGTCCATTCAGCTGCCTACACGTATTTAACTCTAACTTCTACCTACGTACCAATAAATTTTATCATTCCCTTAGTCAAGTTTCCAATTATTTTTCTTAAATGAAATCCATGGCGTCATTAAGCATAGAAAATGCTATTCTGAAATATTTTTCTTAGCTGTGCGTCAACTTTCATTTGCATTTGGTTTTTGATGAATTATAATGTCACATACAAACTGGCCGGGAAACCTATTTACCAGTTTAAAGGACTTTGCTGGAGGATGTATGTACATATATCTCCCTATATGTGAAGGATGAAGGAGGGAGTTGGAATAGGGGGAAGGAGCCTTAGATTTCAATTTAAGTGTAAAACTGTGAAAGAAGAGCCAGATGGAAGGAGGGTGGGTAGGAGGAGCTCCCACCTGCAGTGCAGCTGAGTCTCTGCTAGGCTGCTGTGGAGGTGGCAGCCAAAGCTGCCTACTGGGGGACCATGTGGGCAGGAGTGACCTGGCTCCAGTACCCGCCCTGCACTCAGCCGGTGACAGGGGGCAGCTCCAGTGAAGCGCGGCCCTGCTGTGGGCAGCCGGGGCTGTCAGTCAGCTGTGCTCCTGGGATGGTTAATTTTATGTATCAACTGGGCTAGGCCACTGTATTAGTCAGGGGTTTTCAGAGCAACAGAACCAGTAAGATAGATAGATAGATAGATAGATAGATAGATTGATAGATTGATTGATTATATAGGACTTGGCTCGCACAATTATGTAGGCCAATTTGTCCCATGATATGCCATCTACAAGCTAGAGACCCAAAGCTGGTGGTGCAGTTCAGCCTGGGTATGAAGGTCTGAGAACCTAGTGGTGATGGGGGTGAGTGGGAGGCAGAAAGTGATAAAGGGGGTGGGACCTGCTGGTGTCAGTTCCAGGGTTCAAAGACCTGAGAACCAGGAGTTCCCATGTCTGACAGCAGGAGAAGATGGGTGACCCAACTCAAGATAGAGAGAATTTGCTGTTCCTTCCCCTTTTTGTTCTGTTTGCGCCCTCAACTCATTGGCTGATGCCCACTCCCACGGGCGAGGATGGATCTTCCTTACTCAGTCCCCTGATTCAAATGCTAAGCTCTTCCAGGAGCAACTCACAGACAGAGCCAGAAATAACATTTTACCAACTATCTGGGCATCCCTTAGCCCAGTCAAGGTTGACACATAAAATTAACCATCATGGCCATGATACCCAGATATTTGGACAAACATTATTCTAGATGTTTCTGTGAAGGTATTTTTTTTAGATGAGCTTAACATTTAAATCAGTAGACTCTGAGTAAAGCAGATTACTCTCCATAACATGGGTGGGCCTCATCCAATCAGCTGAAGGCCTTAATAGACAAAGACCTCCCAGAAGAACAGGGAATTCTGCCAGTAGATGGCCTTTGGACTTGAACTGTGACATCAGCTCTTCCTTGGGTCTCCAGCCTGCTGGCCTACCCTGCAGATTTGGGACCTGCCAGCCTCTGTAATCACATGAACCAATCCTTAAAAATCTCTCTCTCTCTCTCTCTCTCTCTCTCTCTCTCTCTCTCTCTCTCTGTGTATGTGTGTGTGTGTGTGTGTGTGTGTGTGTGTGTCCATCCATCCATCCCATTGGTTTTGTTTCTCTGGAGAACCCTGACTAATTCAGCTCCCCATGGCAGGCTTTTCTCCCGAGGGAGATGTGAGTGGCATGTCTTGACCACGACAGCCACCCCTTGCACCACACAGCTCCATTTCTCCACCCCTGTTTGGGGAACAGCCCTCCGTGTCTGCCGTGGCTTCTCTTCCTGGGGAGAAACTGCGAAGAGAGAAGTTGGTGGGGCAAACCACAGCCCATCCAGCTGCAGTGAGACTCAGGGCAATGACAGGTGCCCCTCCTCTGCCTCCACCGCTGTCCCTTCAGAATCCTCCCATCCTCCGCCAGCACCGCGGCAGGCGTTGGCAGCTTACCCGACAGTGTGGGATTCGTTCCTGCTAACTTGTCCTCAGTCAGGCTACCATGTAGGGCAGTGCAATCTGAAGCAAAAAATTGTTTTGTTTGCTACCAAAACTGCTTTGAAGACGTTGTTCCCTTAAATTATATCCTTTCTGAGTACATCGGAGAATACAGATCCTGCTTCCCAGTGGACGCACGTAGAAATTGGAGCCATTTTGAATTGTTAAACTTTCAAAAGTATAAATGGCCATTTCTTAATGAATAGTTACATAAAATTTTGAAAACTAGTCATGGTGAAAGGACAGGGAAGAATGTATGTTTCCTGGTCCGTGGTGGGGGGGGAATTTCCAATTCATATTTCTGATTCTCTCTTATTTCGACAGTGATCGATAAGCCCTTGCTCAGCAAGGTGAGTTAGAAAGCACTTTTCATGGCTAGTGTTCCCCTCACTTTAAAAAATGACTTAACTTTTTCCCCTTTGTACTTTTTAAAATAAGAAAAAGTCATTTCTAATAAAATGACTTTTAATGAGTCGTTTTGAAATGATGAAATTTGTCATTAATAACCTTTTCTGTGTTTGCAGTTCCAAGAGCGGAATCAAGCAGGAGTCTGATTGTAATGTGAGATTTGTGCTCTGTCTTCCTCTTTTAGGGTTCCCTAGTGCCATTTAAAATACAATTTCAAAATACTCAGATCACAATTAATTAAATTTTCCGGGAGGCAATGTTTTAGCTAGGTTGCTTTCGGCTACAAGTAACAGAACACCTCCATTAATCATGGTTTTAAACAAAAAAGGAATTTAATAACCTCGCAAAACAAGAAGTTGGGAGGCAGGCAGACGAGGCTGGGGTTGGATCAGCAATTCAACAGCGTCCTGAAGGATAAAGCTCTTTCCATCTCTCCACGCTGCCATCTTCAAGGTGGGCAGCGTAAGTGCAAAATGACTGCCATGTTTTAGGCAATGCAATTATTGCCCCACAGTCTCTGGAAGAGGAGAAGAGGAGAGAGAGAGAGAAGTTTCTTTCCAGGCACCTACTTTTATTAGGAAGGAAAGTCTTCCCCAGAGTCCCTCTGCTGACTTCCCCTAAGGTCTCATTAGCCAGTATTGGGTCACATGTGCACGCAAGGGAGGCCAGGAAGTGAATGCATCTCCAGCCTCTTCCAGAAGGAAGAGTGGTGGGAGTAAGCAGCCAACAGGTCTACCACACAGAAGCAGACACGATCAGAGCCTCTGGGAGTGAACTAATTAAAGTGCTGGCTCCTCTACTTATTGCCCCTGTGAATCTGAGCAAACTGCCTAGCTACTCCGTGCATCGTGCCTTCCTCTGCTGTGTGAATTAAATGCAACAGTATAAGGAAAGCCCTTTTAATAGCACCTGCCACGTGGTGAGTGTTAGGCATTGTTACTTGCACATCTAGAGTCACAGAGGGCCTCTTGCAGCCTGGGGTTCGTCCAAATGCTCTGGCTGAAATAATTGATGAGTTTGATTTAAGACCTTAATGTTAAATTGCTACAAGACTCTAACCACTATTGTTATCTCTCATACTTCAGACTTAGTGCTGATTAAGGTCATACTTTTTTTTTTCCAAGAAAGCTTTTAGTTGGTAGCCTTGTCTATTAAATTTATTTCTAAAAAAGCTCTGAGATAGAAAAAGTGTCTGGATTCTATGAGCAAAGCCAACCTCCTCCAAGTTTCCATCTATTCCTCGCTCACACACCTACCCTTTGTGTTTTCACCCTGGCTTCCTTTGCGTGTTCTCACTGCCGTAAGAGGAAGTCCGAGCCTCGCACAGGCCTATCCCACTTCTCAGCTGTTTCCCAATCCCCCAGCTTTGAACTAAGGCAAATTCAGGAAGTGGGCATAAACAAGCTTTTAGGATTTTCCTTTAAAACTGGATGCATTGTCAGTGGGATAGAAATTGGCACAACCATTTCTGACACTTCAAATAATTTAATAACATCTCTAATTCCTTTTACCCAGAAACTCCTCTTCTATGAATCTAAGCCACGGAGAGAATATTGCCTAAGTATTGCCTGCATTAGTGAAAATTCTGTGGACAACCTAAATGTCCATTAATGGTAAATAGGATAAATAATTAGGACATTTCCATATTTTGAAATTTTCATTTTGGAAATTTTTTTTAAAATATGTGGCACCAGACCCTCATAGGAGCACTTGAACCCCGTTGCAAACTGTTCACGCGAGGGATACAGGTTGCGCGTGAGGGATCCAGGTTGTGCGCTCCCCATGAGAATCCAACGCCTGATGCCTGCTGAGGGAATGACGCCCACCCCCACCCCACCCCAGTCCGTGGAAAAACTGTCTTCCATGAAACCGGTCCCTGATGTCAAAAGGTTGGGGACTGCTGACATAGACCATTGTTCATCATATTGTATCAAGTCCCCATTGCTGTGTAACAAACCATTCCAAAAACTTGAGTGCCTTAGACCAACAATCATTTACTTGTTCTTGATTCTGTGGGTTGGCAGTGTGGGTGGGGCTCAGCTAAGACAACTCAACTCTGCTAGATGTGATGTTGACCGGGGGCTCACTAATATGTGCCCCTGGGCAGGGACAGCGGGGACAGCTCTCTCTACCTGGTCTTTCTCTCTCTACCTGTCCTCTTATCCTCCAAGAGGCTAGACCCGGCTTGTTCACATGGCAGCTGCATTCCAAGAGGGTGAGAGCCAAAAGACAAACGCTCTTGAGGGTTTGGTCTGGGATTTCCACAGTGTCATTTCCACTTACTCTATTAGTCAAAGCCAGTTGTAAGGCTTGCCTAGACTCAAGGAGGGGGAAACGGACTCCACCTCTTAATGGGAGCTGGGTGAGCTGTGCCTACCTTCTGGGATTTGCAGTTTTCTCTGGTCCCCTCCCACACTGAACCAGGGCTAGCCTGCGTGACCAATAGAATACGGTAGACTGGATGATGTGTGACTTCCAGGGTTAGGTCATAGCAAGCATTGCACCTTCCACCTTGTTCTCTTGCGTCACCGCTTATGGGGAAGGCAGATGCCATTCCATGAGGACATTCAAGCAGGCTACGGAGAGACCCACGTGAAGAGAAACTGAGGCCACCACCAACAGCCAGCACGTGTGTCCGCCGTGGGAGTAAGCCACCCGGCAGCGGGTCCTCCAGCCCCAGCAAAGTCTTCAAATGACTGCAGCCCCAGCCAACATCTGGCTGCAACCTCCTAAGAGTCCCCAAACCAGAACCACTTAGCAAAGCCACTCCCTAACTCCTGATCCACAGAATACTGTGAGAGATAGTAAATCATCAGTGTTATTTTAAGCCACTAAGTTCTAAAGTGATTTGTTATGCAACATTAGATAATGAATACCAGCTGCAAATAATTTGTGGCATAGATAGATAGATAGATGTCACTATAGATACAGACATAGATTATCCCCAGAGACTGGGATAAGGGTGTGTATTTGTGCATGCGTGTGTGTGTATGTGTGTGTTTATTGTCACCGGGGACTAAAGGAACAGGCAGGCTTATACTGTTTACTGAGGCCTTTTTTTCTTTTTCTTTTTTTTTTTTTTTTTTTTGAGACAGAGTCTCACTGTGTTGCCTGGGCTAGAGTGCCGTGGTGTCAGCCTAGCTCACAGCAACCTCAAACTCCTGGGCTCAAGCGATCCTCCTGCCTCAGCCTCCCGAGTAGCTGGGACTACAGGCATGCGCCACCATGCCCGGCTAATTTTTTCTATATATTTTTAGTTGTCCGATTAATTTCTTTCTAATTTTAGTAGAGACGGGGGTCTTGCTCTTGCTCAGGCTGGTCTCGAACTCCTGAGCTCAAACAATCCGCCCACCTCGGCCTCCCAGAGTGCTAGGATTGCAGGCGTGAGCCACTGCGCCCGGCCGGGTCCTTTTTTTCTTTATACTTTTAGTGTTTTTCACCGAGAATGTTTTACTTCTTTATTATTTAAATAAAGAAGTAAAATAAACTATTTTTTAAAATAATTTATCTTGATATTTCAAAGCATGTGTACATACACGTGTATCTGAGCAAGCAGAGTGGAGAAGGACCAAACCCACGTGAGAGTCTTCAGAGGCCATCCGGCGTGACTGCCCTCCTGTCACCATACGACACGGCCAGGACATCAGCACAGGCTGGTTTACCAAGATGAACTTTCTCCGGCAAAGTATAACATTGAGGCTAAAGTAATAAGGCAACCACAGTGAGGTTTAAGCATCCATTTTCCTTTTAAATGAGATTTTTCCAAAAAGGCAACATCCAACCTAGTCTCTAAATACAATTAGTACTTACAGCTGGATCTGGTTTAGAACACGAGGAATCTGTTTGAAAAAACAAACACAAAATAGGGTCCAGCTGTCTGAACCAGTTGAGAGAACGCCACATTTAAAAAGAAAGTGCTCTTCTGTGTTTTCCAATCGCTTTTTCATTGCAATGAGGTTTTGGAAATCAACCAATGCAATTAATTAATCAGTGCAATTAACCAGACCTTTTCAAAATAAGGCGTCAAAGGCTTTTGTCCCCTGAAAACAGAGGTAAGTGCCATTATAGTATCTTAGGTTTTTTTTCCAAAAGCTGAGATAATTTCATGAATTTCTTCCCAGAGAAAAGCCGTCTGGAGTGCACTTTGCATTGTTCCTTTCATTCGTGCTATTTACTAGTGCTGTTTTTATTCATTGATTAAGTGTTGACAGTGTCCTTGGGGCTGGAAACAAAATCCTAGAGGAAGCTACAGCCTTTGCCTGAAAGAAAACAGCTTGGTTCTCTTCTCCGTTACTGTTCCAGAATATACACTATTTAGTCTCATGGCATTGCACAGAGCCTTGGAGGAGGTAGTTGCGTTTAAAAGAGAGATGTTCTTAACTTTTTAAAAAAGGCATGAAATAAAGAAATATAGTGTAAAGATGGCATCTTCCTAATCCCTAAGGAAGCTCAAAATTTCTAAAATTTGTAACTTCCTGAAAGAGTTCAAATCTATGTGCTCTTCCTACCCTGATTAAAAACTTAGAGGCATGGCACAGAAAAGCTTATTTGCTTGATGCAACAACTCATTTTATTTATCTTCATTGCTTTTAGTCCAACCTCTGCCCCAAAATCCCCTTCAAGACAGGATCAAGAGAGGCATCTTAGGCATATCGATATGGAAAAAGATAGCATTTCCCCAGAAATTGCAGGCTGAGTTTTCTTAGAACCCTTTAGAAGAAACTTCAGCCTCTGCAAGCAATTTGGGATTTAGGGCAGCTTTGAGAGTTAGGTGTTGTAATTGTGTGCCCAGCTCTAAAATTCACTGCGATTTTGAGCAAGGCACCGCATCCTTCCAGGCCTGGCTCTCTTCAATGACATGATGAATAATTCTATGTGAGCAAAGCCTTGCAAAACTATTAGGATGATGAAAAAAGTATAGGCAGAAATCCTAGCTACAGAGACAGGACACACAGGTGTGCATTTGACTGGCTTGGCTCAAAAGCAAAGCCGGTTAACATAAAATTCCTCAGCGAGTTTGCCTAAGTTTCCTTTAAAAATCTAGAATGTAGGAAGACTTCGTTTTAACACTGGTTTTGCAGACTAGGTAAACACTTGATCTATATGCTTTCTAATACCAGCGTGAGATTTATTAATATCTTCCTAAGCATTTTGTTAATAGGTATAGCAAAGTTGTTTATAAAGAATTTCTAGGACAATCCAAATTACTGAAAGTTGGGGGCTGGGGGTGGAGAGTCCCATTCTGGTTGAGGACGGAGATAAAGAACCGATTGGGGATCTTAAATATTGTGTCGGCTTTCCGAGGAGCTGGATTGATAATGACTCAGAACTTTATCCTGCGCTCCCGGAACTATGATCTCCAAGCATCTGACTACTCCACCAACCAGAGTGACAAGGAGGAAAATGCAGGCAAGAGAGCAGAGACCTGTCTCAGCTGGCCTGGCATCCCTGTCCGTGCGTGGCCTGCTTAAAACAGGGTGACTAGAGGCCGAACGGGCATCTCCTCCATGTCCTCCAAGTCTCAGCACACAGAATCCAAGGGGCAGAGAGGAGGAGGTCCTGGCTTTTTCAATGCAGGAACCCAGTCCCCAGGTAAGGGGGCCCAGGAAAGGACAAGTTTCACCCTGTCTCACCCATCCGATTGGTCAGGGACTCCTGATCTCACCAATCAGATTGGCCAGGAACTCCAGATCTCACCAATCAGACTGGTCATTACTTCTACTGGGCACAGTAACTCAGGAGCTTGGGGGAGGCCAGAAGAACAGTTCCATATCGTACCTTCCCGCTGAAGCGGAAGTCCCTTCCTAATATGGACGGGAAAATAAGTGTTTCCTGGCTCTGCCTCAGTGCACGTAAATGCAATCCCTGTGTGAATAAATTATCCCGTAGGCATTCCCAAAGTTGTCCAACGAATGCTAACCAGGACCCAAATTAACATGAGAGTCTGGGAGGGTGTGGACGGTGATGAGTCACCATTTTTTTTTTTTTTTTTTTTTTGCAAATTCATATAAAACACAAAACAGGCAAACTCCCCAGTTGGAGTTTTTGTTCTGAGTCATTTTTGGAGGGTAAGTTGGTTGTTAGAATTTGGGACACATTTTTTTCCCATAAACCGATGTTCTAAATCTAAATGGTGTTTGGTTTCCTAAAGCTAGTCGCCAGAAGTTTCTGTAATAGTACAGTTTCCACTCTGCCCAGTTGTTCTCATGGAGAGTGAATTACAAAATGTATCATGGAGCCAGAAACACATTGGTCCTTCCCTGGGCGGTAGGAGCAACACCCCAGAAGCCACAGAGAGTGGTTCCTAGGAAAGGAGGACTGAGACCACAGTTATTTGCCAGTTCTCTACATCTGCAGGGGAACCCACATCTGCATCTGAATAAGAACAGGCGAGCACCTCTCAGCAGCTATTTGAGAAACTCAAGTTCCTTAAGTGACCCGAATTGAGAGAAAAAAAGATTTTCTTATTCAATTACTCATTTCTTCATTCAACATTTTTTTAAAAAACGTTGGAGACGGTCGTGTACCAGGCGGGCCTTGGATATACAGTTGTGGACAGAACAGACCCAGCTCCGACTTCGTGGAAGGAAACCTGGTTGTGGGTGGAGGGGTTGGTATGAGTGGATGTTACAAGTTAAATAGTAAGCAAATATGCAAATAAATATAATAATAGACTTACAAGTCATATCAAGTGCTACAAAGGAAATGAGGGCAAGGGGTGGGTGGGGCCAGGGATGTCCCTGAGAAATGACATTTGAGCTGTGACCTGAAAGATGAGAACAAGTTAGGTGGGAAGAGAGAGAGAGAGAGAGAGAGAGAGAAAAGAGAGAGTAGGGTGGAGGTCAGAACAGACCTGTCCAAGAATAGCAAAGGCTGTGAGATGCAGAAAAGCCAGACATGTTCCAGAAACTTCCAGCAAGCTAGTGTGGCCTGAACATGCTGAGAGGGGCATGTAGCTGAGGTAATGCTGGAGAAGTACCACAGTACGCCACACCCAGTGGGCCAAGACACAGGTGTTGTATTTCATCCTGAGCGCAGCCGAGAGCCCTGAGGCTTTCAGACAGGCTAATGGCATAATCGGACTTACTTTGTGCAAAGTCTAGTCTGGCCGGAATGCGGAGTCTAGATTGGATGCAGGGGCTGGGGGCCAGAAGGGAAGCAGGGGGCCTTGTCAGGAGAGGTTGCAGAGATTCGGGCGAGTGGACCAGGGTCAGACAGCGGTGGGGGTGGAGACAGGGCGGATATAGGTTTGGAGGTGGAGGTGAAGGACGGTGCTCTGGCGTGGGTGCGGGGCGTGAGGGAGGGGCCCGGGAAGGCTGCAGCACCTGCCAGGCAAGATGGGGAAACAGCAGGGGAGGCCGGAGAGAAGAGGAAGAGTTGCTCTTGCTGTGTGGAGTTTGAGACGGGCCTGGTATGCCGAGACAACTCAGAAGTGAGGTCTGAGGCAGAGGTACAAATATGGCGGTTGTTGGCACAGAGTTGGTATCTGAAGCCCCAGGATGGGGCCTTGGCATCCTCGCTGCCTCTCACGGTTGTGGGTCTGGTGGGTGCACTAAGGTATACAGTTTGAGGAGAGAAAGGAAAGCAAGTCATTCATAATGGCTCAGAGAAATTATTTTCTACCTCCAGTTAAAACAAATCCATTTCACCCTGAGCATCTTGTAAGAGTGAAAGTGGACTGGAGGGAAAGCTAGCTCAGGTTCTGACTTTTTTTTTTCTTTTTTGACCCAGAGTCTTGCTGTCACCCAAGCTGCAGTGCAGTGGCATAATCATAGCCCACTGCAGCCTCTAACTCCTAGGCTCAAGCAATCCTCCTGCCTCAGCCTCCTGAGTAGCTGAGACTATAGGTGGGTGCCACCATGCCTACGTAATTTTTTAATTTTTTTGTGGAGACAGGGTCTTGCTATGTTGCCCAGCCTTGCCTTTATTATTATTATTATTATTTTGAAATATTATAGGGGTATAAATATTTTTGGTTACATGGATTGCTTTTGTAATGCTCGAGTCAGGGTTAAAAGTGTGCCCATCACCTAGATCGTGCTCATTGTACCCATTAGGTAGGTTTTCGCCCATCCCCTCCTCCCTGCTGCTTGATTTCCTTTAAGATTTACTTCCCTCATCAGTTAGTGTGCTCATCAGTTAGTTCTAATTTAATAGTGAGTACACGTGGTGTTTGTTTTTTCCATTCTTTAGATACTTTGCCTAGGATAATGGTCTCCAGTTCCATCCAAATTGTTGCAAAAGGCATTAAGTCATCCTTATTCATGGCTCGGTAGCATTTGATGGTATACATATACCACATTTTGTTACGCCACTCATGAATTGATGGCCATTTGGTTGATTCCACATCTCTGCAATTGTGAATTATGTTGCAATAAACATTTGAGTGCAGGTGTCCTTTTGCTAAAATGACTTCTTTTCCTTTGGGTAAATACCCAGTAGTGGGATTGCTGGATCAAATGGTAGGTTGGCTTTTTTAATAGTTCTTTGAGGAATCCCCTTACTGTTTTCCACAGAGGTTGTACGAATTTGCAGTCCCATCAACAGTGTATAAGCATTCCTTTCTCTCTGTAACCCCACCCATTTTGGACTTTTTAATAAAAACCAACCTGACTGGGGCAAGGTGATATCTCATTGTGGTTTCTCTGATGATTAGTGACACTGAGTATTTTTTTCATATGTTTATTGGCCATTTGTCTATCCTCTTTTGAGAAGCTTCTGTTCATGTCTTTTGCCCACTTTTTAATGGGGTCGTTTGATTTTTTTCTTGCTGATTTGCTTGAGTTCTTTGTAGATTCTGGTTATTAGTCCTTTATGGGACATATAGCTTGTGAATATTTTCTCCCATCCTGTAGGTTGTCTATTTGCCCTGTTAATTATTTCTGTGGTTGTGCAGAAGCTTTTTAATTTAATCAAGTCATATTTATTTGTGTTGTTGCTGTGATTGCCATTGGGGTCTTCTTCATAAATTCTTTGCCTAGGCTAATACCTAGAAGAGTTTTTCCAATATTCTCTTCTAGAATTCTTATGGTTTCATGCCTTATAATTAAGTCCTTTATCCATCCTGAATTAATTTTTGTGAGTGGTGAGAAATATGGATCCTGTTTCTTCTGCCTGTGTCTATCCAATTTTCCCAGCACCATTTATTGAAGGGACTATTTTCCCCAGTATATATTGTTATCTGTTTTGTCAAAGATCAGTTGGTTGTATGTGGACGGTTTTATATCTGGGTTTTCTGTTGTGATCGATTGGTCTATGTCTCTATTTTTGTGCCAATATCATGCTGTTTTGCTTACTATACTCTCGTAGTATAGTCTGAAGTCTGGTAATGTGATGGCTCCTGATTTATTCCTTTTGCTTAAGATCACTTTGGCTATTCAGGCTCTTTTCTGGTTCCACATGAAGTGTAGAATTATTTTTTCTAGATCTGTGAAATATGATGCTGGAATTCGGATGGGGATTGCATTGAATCTGTAAATCACTTTGGGTAGTATTGACATTTTAACAATGTTGATTCTACTGATCCATGAGCATAATGTGTTTTTCCATTTGTTTGTATGATCTGCGATTTCTTTCCTCAGTGTTTCAAAGTTCTCTTTGTAGAGATCTTTCACCTCCTTGGTTAAGTATTAATATATTCCTAGGTATTTTATTTTCTTTATAGCAATTGTGAATGGTATTGAGTCTTTGATTTGACTCTCAGCTTGACTGTTATTAGTGTATAGGAATGCTGCTGATTTGTATACATTGATTTTGTAACCTGAGACTTTGCTAAATTCATTTAGCAATTCCAGGAGCCTCTTGGTGGAATCTTTGGGGTTTTTTAGATATAAGATTATATTGTCTGCAAAAAGTGATAGTTTGGCCTCCTCTTTCCCAATTTGTGTACCTTTAATTTCTTTCTCTTGCCTGCTTGATCTAGCTAAGATTTCCAGCACTATGATGAATGGAAGTGGTGATAGCATCCTAGTCTTGTTCCAGTTCTTAGTGGGAATATTTTCAACTTTTGCCCATTCAGTATGATGTTGGCTTTGGGTTTGTCATATATGGCTTTTATAATTTTGAGATATATTTCTTTTATGCCTAGTTTGTTGAGGGTTTTTATCATGAAAGGGTGCTGAATTTTGTCAAATGCTTTTTCTACATTTATTGAAATGATCATATGATCTTTGTTTTTGCCTCTGTTTATGTGGTGAATCTCATTTATTGATTTACATATGTTGAACCATCCTTGCATTCCCGGGATGAAGCCCACTTGGTCATGATGGATTATTTTTTGATATGCTGTTGAATTCAGTTTACTAGTATTTTTTAAGGATTTTTGCATGTGTATTCATAAGGGACATTGGTCTGTAGTTTTCAATTTTTTGTTGTATTCTTTCATAGCTTTGGTATCAAGGTGATACTGGCTTCATAGAATGAGTTGGGGAGAATTCCTTCCTTCCCGATGTTGTGGAATAATTTCTGCAGAATGGGTACCAACTCTTCTTTGTAGGTCTGGTAAAATTCAGCTATGAATCCATCTGGTCTGGGGCTTTTTTTTGTTGGAAGATTTTTTTATTGCTGCTTCAATCTTTTTGCTTGCTATTGGTCTGTTCAGGAGTTCTATTTCTTCCTCACTGAGTCTTGGGAGGTTGTGTGTTTCCAGAAATTTGTCTCTTTCCTCTACATTTTTGAGTTTATGTGCATAGTGATTTTCATAACATTCACAGATGATATTTTGTATTTCTGTGGCTCACAGGAGTTCCTTCTTTGTGTTGACCAGGCTTGTCTTGAACTCCTGGCCTCAAGTGGTGCTCCCACCTTGGCTTTCCAAACCTCTAGGATTACAGGTGTGAGCCACCACACCTGGCTGGTTCTCATTTCTTTATCACAATGAGAAGACAAAGATGTTTCCTCTATCACTTTACATTTCTCAGATTTAGTATCCTATCCTCAGAATGCATCAAAAATGAGGAAAATTTCTCTGCATATAACTGGGCATGTTACCTTTCTGGGACACTAAAAATGGGCCATTTTCTTCTCTATAGTGAAACTATGTTTGCTTACACATAATGATTAGGGTTTTAATTACATCTGGATGTTTTTGCTGAATTGGAGCCTGTCACTCACCTGAAAAGTCCCAAACCAAGTGGAAATGATGCTCTAAAGCCATGGGGTTTGAGGACACACATGTCTTCATGCTGTGGGCTGCCAGGGAGTGAGTAATTCTGGCTTTGGAAAGGGCACATTTGTAAGGCTAAATTAATATGTCCTGTTTTCATCCATGACTTCTCTCTGTTTCCTTTTAAAGTCAGCTGCTTTGGTTACATGACCATGCAAAATGAAAAAAAAAAAAAGTTTTTGGAGGTGTGTGTGTTTGTTGTCAATCCTAGAATGGACTCAACTCTTGGAACCACATCAATCAGTATTGATCCTGATGTTCACGGAAGAGGAAGGAGAAATAAAACCCATCTACCTCACCTTTCTGAATGGAAAACCCCACAGCTCCTAACAGTCCCCAAAGCTACTATCATTGTTCCCTGGTGGTGAAAAGCTGCAAAGCAGATGAAAATCTTGAAAGCCTCCGTTACCTCAGCTCTCTTTTTTTTAACATTTTGGTTTTTCATTTCACGTGATAAGGTTGAAAAGGCCCATTTGACTGTTATAAATTGCTTTTCCTCATCAAAGAACTTCAAGCCTAGAGTCTGTAAACATATCTGGAGTCCGTGCTTAGTTGTAAACCACTGGGAAGGAAAAACGAAATGATATCTAAACTCAATGCCCAGACTTTTTCCAATCCTCCTCTTTGTTACCGTAATTCCAGGAAATGTCTTTAGTCTCTCTCTGTTAAGAACAAAAAGCTGACCAGCCTCAAGTTTAAAGGCTCATGTGGCCTTAGGGCAAAATACCCCAAAGCTCCACCAAACCAAATCCCAGGGTGACAAGGGCAAGCAACGGCCCGATGTTGCAACTCGTGTATTTATGAAAACAGACAACTTGGAGCCCACTGGAGGGCATCACTTCGACTCCTAATTAACTGTTTTCCTTTTCTTTGACCAGCAGCCAGCTGCCCTGGGTAACTGCCATGGCACTGGAGAGCTAATTGCTAATAACTGAAAGTAAAGAGGAAGACAATAAAACCAAAAACAGTCAAAGTGTGACCTGAGGACCGAAAATATACGTTCTGATTTCACCTCACCAGGCAGAAACTTCCAGGCTGGGAACTTCATCTCATTCATTCCATGGATTGTTGATTAAAAGAAGCTTGAAACAGGTAGGCTCCTAGAGTCAAAAGGACGAGCTAGAGATCAGGCATGACCAAACACACACAGAGGCCAAGGGATTTACAGGGCACTTCCTTGTTTGTAAATCAGAACCACAGTGGAGAGCCAGAGACACAGCAGACAGCAGCCCACCTGTGTTTAGACAGGCCCAATGCCTGGGTTACGTGTGTCCTCCCTGTGCATTGCACGTAAGAGAGCACAGCTCACCTCTCTGGGGAGAGACCGCTTAACTAACTAATGATACATGTTTCTGTTTAGAATTTTATTCCCAGAGTTAATAGTTTATTTAAGCAAAATCTTTGCCCATCACTGGAGCTGTCAGTCCACAGAAGTGCTTAAGCCAACCTGTGGGAAAAGCAAAACTCAGAAAAGCACACTTCCAGAAATGCAATGTTTAAATTTTTAACTAGCTGGGTCACTTTGCAGGAGCGACTTAATCTCTCTAATCCTCCGTTTAATAATTACAGGATTCTGTTGAACATTAAATGAAATAATACAGGTCAGATAATTATCACAGGACTTGGTAGACAGTAAGCACTCAATAAATGTTAGCTCAGATGATGCTGCTGCTGCTCCTGGTGATGTCAAAGAGTGAGCAGAAGAAATCATTATTTAAACAATAATTCTATATCTTTAGAGTTAAAAGTCTTAACTGTGTCAGCCATGCACTTGCTCATTCCTTTTCTTTGTCTACAAACATGAGCCGGTGTTCAGTTATGGGCAACACTGCCTATGGAAAATCTTCGAAAGTTTTGACAAGGTATTAGAAAACATCAGAGTTGCAGATTTTGGTGCATGCCTCTTAGTATATTCAAAAACAAAAAAAATTTCCCAGGATTCCAAGGGCTGTCCCGTCAGTAGCCCCTGCCTGTTTAGGAACCGGTCCCAGCAGAATGATGTCCCAGGCCTAATGATGGCCTGAAGGTGCGGTGACCCTGTGTTTATTTCCTTGTTGACTTCCCTTCCCGCTTCCAAACTCATTTTCCCCTTGCCTGCAGGAAAACAACATCCAGGGGCGACGCAGGCCTGACTTGGCAGCCCTGAGGGTGAACAAAAGGATCTTGGCTTCTGGCGAGAGCAGACGGAAGTTCAGGGGAGCCTGGGCCCATCCAAACCAGAACAGATTCCTCACTGATGCTAACAAGTGCTGCTCCATGGGGGACCACTTTCCCCTGAAGCTCCCTTAGCTCAGGTTTTTGGATCTGCCCTACCCAAAGCCTTGCAGAAAGGGCAGGGTGGAGTGGTTTTCATGCATATCTGGAGCACGGAACACAGGAAAGAGAAAGAAAATTTTCCCGAGCTGCTGCTGAGCCACGAAAGCTGAGCTCCCAACTGGACTGTCCGCTGAGGCCTCTCACTCCTGGGAACTGACCCGCCGTGCAGCACAGGTAAGCCGGCCTGGCTCCTCCGCCGGGGCAATCTCACACGATTCGGAAAACTCTGCGCCTACCCCGCCTCCCACCCCCACCCCTGCTCAGCACACACACACACACAAGTTGTTGAGGAGAGTCTACATGATAAAAATATCTAGATACATCTTTTTCAAAATGGTAGAAAGGCCTCAGGACATTTGCTCTTAATTTTCCTCTCAATTTTTTCTGCACTGGTCTCCATGGAAACCTTCCTTTACTTTCAAAAAATGAAAACAACTTGCCCAACAGGTTAGTAAAAAGTGAGAAATCCCACTGATGGCAACTGGATTTATGTAACATGATTCTTCAGCAGCATTCGAAACGCATTCGCTCGCAGACGTTGGTTCATTTCTTCAGTGAGCACAGGCGGTGCCGTTGCAGTTTTACCCCTGCAATGAGAGGTCAGAGGTCAGAAGCTGTGAGCGGCCCGTGGGTGTGCGGGGCTGTGGGTCCTGCCAGCACATCCTGTCTCATTCAGCCTCTTTTCTGTCGAATGGTGATCCTGCTCTCTGAACCAAATTCCAGGCTACATTCTTGGCCACATATTCTGACAAATGGTCTGACGAGAGGATGGAATTTTAGGATCTGGAACTCTCCTGGAAAATCCAGACATAGATAGCCACGGTGTCCTGTGCAATGTGCCGCCTTGTCGTGTAGCCCTGTTTACTGCCCTTCCCGGGCATTGCATCCAGGTCAACAAAGGGTAAACCGCGTTCCCTGCGCCCACAGTGTCTGGGTCCCACGTCGGGGCGTGGTGCAAGCGCTGTGCCCAGGGGGTGCTGATGGGGTGCAGAGTAGGGGTAGGGGCTCTCCCAAGGAGATGCGCTTCCAACTTGGGCTCGGCATAAAGTGGGGACGTGGATTGATCGGGAGCATTTCAGATCAGCGCAGCTCCCCGGGAGGGACGTGAGGAGTGAGCGTTGACAGCAAGTCTGCAGGGGGAGAGCCCGGTGAGGAGCACAGCCTGGAAAATTGGACTGTCTGGACTTGAGTCTTGGTTCTACCACCTACTAGCTCTGGGTCCTGGGGTAACTCAGTTAACCTCTCTGACCTCAGTTTGCCGATACGTAAAATGGGAATGATGGTAACACGGCCCTTATAGAGTTGTCTTAAGGTTTAAATGAGATAACGCATGTGAAGCCTTTGCAGCCCGTAGTACGTGCACAGTAGATGCTACCTATTGTGATGACCAAGCGCCTGGCTGCAGGGGAGATGCGGGGAATACGGATAAGGGGAGCCCTACCCTCGATTTAACCAAAACGTTCTGAGTTAGTTGTGTGCACCTAACTACATGCGATGTGATGCGTGCTCCGGCCTCACGGAGGAGGAATCGGCGAGTCTGTGCAAGCTGGGGGGGCTTCTGCGCAGCCTGCAGGGAGGGAGGGGAAGAGGTTTCACGGCAGAGGCCCTTGTGTAGGGAGGTGGCGTGGAACGGCGGAAAGAGCCACACAGATCTGATTTTGAATCCCAGCCCCCTCCTGTATTTACATATACGTTTATTTCTACACCGACCTATGTGTATTGAAAACCGTCGATTCACAGCGGTACTTCCAGTGCAAATCTCACCCCACAGAGCCTTCTCCCTTCCGTGTTTGTAACTCCCCTCTCTAACGTTAATCAGAGCCTGGATCCCATTTTCTTTAATGCATTTGCTTATTTGCTCAATCCCCTGAATGTCACCAGCTGCTATCATAACCACTTCCCCCTTCCTCACGCAGACGCCCTCCTCACCCTGTTCTGACGCTCTGTTCTGGGACATCCTATCTCCTCACTCCCACGCGTGGGTGCCTGCCTTGCTGGGCCCCACATAGTGGCGTTAAGGACTGTGACCCACGCTATGCATTTGTGCGTGTGTATGTGTCGTCACTGTTTTTGATTTGTGTGGGGTGGGAGCCGTCTCCCCCATACAGATAGGGCACATGTCCCCAGCACCAGGCCTGAAGGATTGAGGTTCACCCCATGAGTCTGTTCCATCCAGTTCCGCTCTCATCCGCAGGGACGCACGCTGCTCACTCTCTGCTCAGGGTAGAACATTTCCACAAACTGCTGGGCAGTCACTGCTCTTTTTTCTGCTCTGCCAAGTCCTGGGCTCGGCTCTCCCTCACTCATTTACTCCCCAGCAGACGTGAAGCACTCACTATGCACCAGGTGTTTGGCTAGGGTGGGACACAGAGATCTAAAACCTTGGTCTGTACCCCGAAGGAGCTCCCAGTCTGCTGTGGGGAGCAGACAGGCAGTCAGTGCCAATTCCCGGTGGCCAAGTGCCGGGAGAGCTGTCTCAACAGCCTGCCGTGGGAGGGCACCGAGCGCAGACGCGGTGGGCAGAGAGGAGATGGAGATGCTCGAGGGAGTCCGGAACGGGCAGGGATTAACAAGGTAAAGACGGCTAGACGGGAGGCAAAGGGAGTGGCGTGTGTGACGGTGGGAGGGTGAGATGGGTGGAGAATTTGGGAGCCAACTCAGGGTGGCTGTGCCAGGGCCAGAGGCACAGGGAGGGGCGGGACAGGCAGGCACAGGCCGTCGAGGTGGGCCATGCATGCCAGGCCAAAGTGGCTGGAGTTCAGGCTTCAGGACAAGAGGCTGTGGAGCCAGACCTTCTGAGTTCAAACCCTGGGTCTGCGACTTACCTATAGCTCTTTAGTCTTAGGCATCTTAGGCGAGTTACTGCTCTGTGCCTCAGTTTCCCTTACTGTAAAACTGGAGGTTGTAGTAGTACTTACCTCATGAGATTGACAGGATTAAATCAGTTCTGTTACACGGTGTGCACAAAAATCCACAGCATATGAAAAACATATAATAAACATTAGCTATTATTACTATTATCTCCCGATAGGTGGATCAAAAAGGGGTCAGGGCACTGGCAAAGCAGAGGCACCAAAAATAGAATCGATTAATTCAAAGAGAGAAATTTAAAAGAATAGATTTTGGCACTTTAAAAAAACTCTGAAGTTGTGATCTTGAGAAAATCAGAACTTTTTGAACTTATTTTATGGCCCACCATTTTTTTAAACTTCTTTTGGGGGTCAGGGACACCAAAATTTTTTATTATTTCAGCCTCAAAAGGCCCCAACGTTGCTCTTCATTCCAAGGAGACCTTCTGTCTTCTACTGGTTTCCATTCACCATGGTCCATTAGGAGCGGCCGTCATATGCAGTGAGTTCCAGTCCAATAGCAACTGTCATCATGGTCAGACAACCCAGCGCCAACCAAAGCTACGCCAAAGCTGAAGGGAAACATCTTGAAATTCAATTATTGCCAGAGCAATTCTGCACCCTGAATGTGTGTGTGGGGATAGAAGGCTGAGGAGCGGGGAAGTTGGCAAAACCGTTCTGAAAGGCTATTTGCAGTAGGACATGGCAGCCTATCTCCAGTGGCCTTCTAGACATCTGTCGTTGGAGCTGTGCGGCAGTCCTCCATTCCCTACTGTCCGCACCCCTAGAGCCAGAGGAGCCAAAAATAGAAGCAAAAAATGCCAATGATACATCAAAATAAAAAAAGTCTATGCATCAAAAGAAACAATCAACAGAGTGAAAAGACAGCCCATGGAATGAGAGAAAACATTTGCAATCATATATCTGATGAGGGGTTAATATCTAGAATATATAAAGAACTCCTACAACTCAAAAACAAACAAACAAAAAAATCAGACGACCCAGTTCAAAAATGGGCAAAGGACTTGAATAGGCATTTCTCCAAAGAAGATATACAAATGGCCAATAAGCACATGAAAAGATGCTCAACGTCACTAATCACTAGGGAAATGCAAATCAAAACCACAATGAGATATCACTTCATACTTATTAGGATGGCTACTGTAAAAAAATAATAACAGGTTGTGAAGAGTGTAGCAAAATTGGAGCCCTTGTGCGCCGTGGATGGGAATGTAGATAGCACTGCTGTTGTGTGGAATGGTATGACAGATGATAAAAAATTAAAACTAGAATTAACATATGATCCAGCAATTCCACTTCTGTGTATATACCCAAAAGAATTGAAAGCAGGGACCCAAACAGATATTTGCACGCCCATGTTCATGGCAGTGTTATTCAAAATAGCCAAAGGATGCAAGTAACCCAAGTGTCCATCAACAAATGAATGGATAAACAAAATGTAGTACATATACACGGTGGGGTATAATTCAGCCTTAAAAGGGATGGAAATTCTGACACATGCCGTAACATGGTTGAAACTTGAGGACATTATGTTGAGTGAAATAAAGCCAGTTACGAAAGGTCAGATATTATATGATTCCCTTTATAGGAGGTATTTAAAGTAGTCAGATTCATTGGAGACAGAAAGTAGAATGGTGGTTTCCGGGGTCTGGGAAGAGGGGCGAATGGGGAGTTATTGTTTAATGCTGTGGTCCCCAACCCGCAGGCTGCGGACTGGTACCAGTCCGATGCCTATTAGGAACCTGGCTGCACTGTAGGAGGTAATCAGTGGGCAAGTGAGCGAAGCTTCATCTGTATTTACAGCCGCTCCCCATTTTTCCCATCACCGCATAAGCTCCGCCTCCTGTCAGACCAGCAGCAGCATTAGATTCTCACAGGAGCACGAACCCTACTGGAAACTGCGCGTGCGCGAGGGATCTAGGTTGTGGCTCCTTGTGAGAATCTAACGCCTGATGATCTGAGTGGAGCTGAGGCGGTGATGCTAGCGCTGGGAAGCGGCTGCAGATACAGATTATCATTAGCAGAGAGTTTGACTGCACCATAAATGTAATGCATTTGAACCATCCCAAAACCATCCTCCCCTACACACTGCCCCCCAGTTCATCGAAAAATTGTCTTGCCTGAAACCAGTCCCTGGTGCCAAAAATGTTGGGGACTGCTGGTTTAATGGGTACAGAGTTTCAGTTTTGCTAGATGGAAAGAGTTCTGGAGACGGATAGTGGTGATGGTTGAACAACAATGTGAATGTATTTAACACTACTGAACTGGACACTTAGAAATGGTTAAGATGGTAAATTTTATGTATATTTTAACAAGGAAAAAATGCCAGTGGATCCTGCCTTTTTTTTTCCTTAAAAAGGTGGACAAATTGTTCTGGGCAAAATGACTAGGAGAACAATAAAAGAAAAACAAAAGTCCTAGGATTTATAGAGATATTTCCCACATCTCAGAGCTTCCTAGAAATGTTAGAGACCTAAATTTCAATACTTAAATTTTTATTTGAAGGCTCTTCTCTGGGAAAACAAACATATACAAAAATAAGTCTTGGTCAGAACTTGGTCACACTCTCAAAGATCGGCTGAGACGTTGTCTGTTAAATCACAAGAAACCAACTCTACCAATGCTATGTGAGGATATAAGGAGATTTTCTCCTAAAACAAATCGGATCATCAGCATGTTGAAGACACAGAAATGAAAGAGACACTCTGCGGCAGGTTTGATCATTCAGAGTGTGTGCGTGCATGTGCGTACATTGCTAAAACATTTTAGGCTTGCGGTTCTTGACGGGTGGCAGATGAACCAAAGGTGGTATGTGAGAGGATTTCGGTAGTCTGGTCCTGCACCAAAATTTCTAGAACAAAACCCAGCACGAGGCTGCGTCGGAATTCGAAGTCACAGCCTATGTCAGATGAAGCATTCACCGAAGCTCTGGTGCTGGGACAAGAAAAAGAGAAAAAATGGAGCAAATAGAACCTTTCCTCCCTCTTCCCTGAGCGTCTGACCAGGAGGGCAGCCTTGGCTGCCGGGACAGTTCCTGTCTTTTGTGGCTTCCTCCGCTGCTAAGTGTGAGGGTTCACGTCATCCTCTCCACGACGGGAGGGGCAGGGGTGTGTGTCTTAATTTACTCGTGGGAAATTGGAACAATCCTGAAATAATAGTGAAAAAAATCAATAGCGGGTAGCAGTGCTTCGTAAAGCGTAAAACAGATGTGTGTTTTTATTTGTATACCACTTCCTCCCACAAAAAAATAAAAACTGTGGTGGCTGCAACTGGAGAACAGAAAATGGAACAATGGCCACATACTAACATGGCCCATTTCTGGCCGGCACAGTGGTTTTAATTTTCTGTATTAGCCAAAGGACATCTAAACATCAGGAGAGTTCATATAAAAATCCAAATTTCAAATTTTTTTAAAACGGAGGAAAATCTGGCCACGTTGGTCCCACATTCCCTCCCTCGTTCCCTCACTCAGCAAGCAAAAGCAGATGGGGTGACAGTTCTGAACCCCCACTGTTCTGGGTGCTGAGTGTGTAGCAGAGGGGAGACAGGCACTGACCACATAGACAGATGCATAAGATCATTGCAGGAAATTATAAATGCTGCGAATAAAGCAGGGTTGGGGCTAGAGACCGACCTTGGGGGAGGGGATGTGTTATTTTAATGGAGTGGCCAGGAAGACCTTTCTTGGTTTGCCACCATCCCCAACACACCCCGATACTACACTGCAGTCACTTACTGACACCTGCCTGGCAACTGGAGCCATCTGAGGCTGTGAGCTCTGCCATAAAATGATGGGAATTATAAATAAGAATTTAAATGAGAAACAAGGGAAATATTAATAAGAACAGGATAACAAGAGCAACGGAAATCAGAACCAAGTGTGGATGTCATTAAGGACCCTAATGATTGGTTAATTGGGCATCAGATTTAACTGAGTTTCCTGGCAGCCAAAGCAAAAGGGAAATACCTTAATGACATCATTGTCATTTTCAGGAAGGAAGAAATAAAGCCATCCCTTTATAGGTACGAGCTTTGCTCACTTGACCTTGGAGCAGCATTGATTACGCCAGGCTTTATAAAGGGAATTCCGAATGAAACATTAAATCGTAATCAGCATCGTCACCAACACGTGCCCAGGAGTGCGGCATTTCTCACTGTTTCGGTCATTCATCCAAAACACCTTTATTGAGACACAAATAAGCACTCGAGATAAAAAAAAAAATTCCTGTTTTTTTCCTAGTGGCAAACCTCACCTAAGCTAAACTCGGAATATGCAGGGCAGACCCCTTGCTGCTTCTGATCTCAATTCGCAAAGCGTTTAGAACAAAGGACAGAAGGCCTCTCATGCAAACTGCCTCCCTCCCATAAACCTGTCTTTTCTCAGTCGGTTAGACAGTGGGAAAGCAAAGATTGTAACTAAGTTCTTTGCAACACGCCTCAGTGTCAGCCACTCCTATTGCTACAAGGCAGTTTCTGTGGCCCTTGACCTTTTGATTTAAGTAGGCAAACCCTCTTGCCCTTTTCTGGAATAGCCCCAGTGGGGCAGCACCAGTGGCCATGCATGTTGACGCCTTGACACTGCGAACAGCCCACTTGAGGGAAGGAGATTAATCTGTTTGTTCACCTTCTGCACACAGGGCTCTGCCACGCTCCTGGGTGGGTGACCAGAGGCGGAAAATCTAGCCTGTCTTCCAGAATGTTCCTGGGGAGCTCTTTCGTGGCTCCAGTCTCCTAAATCTCCCAAGAGTACCGTTGCCAAAGGGGCCCCTCTCCTGGGTTCTTAATTTGTGTAACCTCCCCGGTGTATCCCTGGGGGCAGAGCACACCTGTGTTTTCAACTGTGCTTCTGCCCTGGAGAAAACATGCAGGCAAAAATACAGTTAGGCCAAATTTTCTGTCCTTACTTTTTGGCCCAGACGCTGCTAGCTGAGCCCTTGTCACCTGGATTATCTTGTGGCTCACTGGAGATTTCTTGGGCTCACCCTCCTGCCGCTGGCAAGAATGGAGGAGTCGTCCACGGGCCAGGGCCAAGGCGTCACTTCTCCCGCCCTCTTTTGAAAACTGAGAGAGCTTCTGACTGTGCTACTGGTAATCCTTACCCGGACCTCCTCCACCCACTGCCACGCCTCTCTGTGGCACTGGCTAAATGTGCCCTGTGAGCCAACCTCACAGAACTGGTTCTCTGGGTTGGTAACAATGGGCTTCCAGAAATAGCCTGAGCTCCCTCTAGCACGAGTCCCACATCACGGGCTCTGCATGGCCATCTGGCAACGAGGCCCCTCTGGTGCAGAGGTCACCTACCCCACCTGAGATGCTTCCAAGTCACCTGTCATGGAATCCCGCTCTGTCCCGGGCAGCCCACGAGCTCCCGAGCATTTGCCAGGACAGTCCCAGCAGGTGGTGAGTTCTCTGACAAACATCACTGGGGAAATGTCTTATCCTGGACTGTAAACTAACTTATAGACCTATATCAACCCAAGAACATAAATACTTCAATATATAATTCATTTTTTTAATTTAAGTCACTGTCCATTTATTTATTTATCGCCAAAATGAAGTACAAAGCATAGTTTCCCCTAGGTTTTGTTTTTAAGGGCCAGGGGTTATTGTTATTAGGACTGATAGCGTAAATGTTTTTGTAGACTAATAAAAATTTGCCACCAGCTAGTGCTGAGTGGCTAGGAAACACACCTAGCAGGGTGCTTTGTTTCCAGTAGGTGCTCAATTCATGGAATAATAGTAATCACGGTCACTTACTGAGTTCTTCCCATGTGCCAGGCACCGTCAAATTCTACCCAGTTTAGCTTCTTTTGTTTTACTTCTCATAATCCTGAAAAGTCCTATTGCTATTTCCATATTTCAGGTGAAAAAACTGAGGTTTAAAAAGCTTTGCCACTTGCCCAAAGTCACCAAACAGCAAGATCTGGGTTTGCAACTAGATCTGTTACACCCGAAAGCAGGAGGGAGAAGGCCTGAGGTTCGGGGCAGCCAGCTCTTCAGTCCTCTAAGTGTCATTACCCAACCCCCATGTCCATCTGTGACTACACTGTCCCTTCCGATTGATGACTGATTACATCATAAAGATGAAGGTGCTACCGTCGCCATTACTGGCATTTGGGGCTGGATGATTCTTTGTTGTGGGGACTGTCTTGTGCATTGCAGGACGTTCAGCAACACCCCTGGTCTCTACCTACTAGATGCCAGTAGCACCTTCCAAGTTGTGACAATCAAAAATGTCTCCAGACAATGCCAGTGTCCTCTGGAGGGCAAAGTCGCCCCACGTGGAGAACCACTGCACTAGTCACACACAGAGGTCCGGGGAGGGGGGGGTGGGGACGGTAATGTTCCATAGAGGTGACGGTAAAAGTCCCCAGAGGGTGGGAGCTTCTGTGGGCACAGGTGGGAGATCCCTGGGAATTCTTCAAGTGGAGCAAACCCTTTCATAGCCATGGCACCATTCTGACCTCAAACTCAGCAGAAAGGCCAAGGCTGTAACCAACCCAAAAAGAAGCCTCAGGCCCCACAGGCTTGCATGTGGGTCAAGCAAGGGACCCTCCAAAAGGCCCCAGGGCTGTGATCGGCCTTCCCAGTGTTGACATTCTGGCAAGAAATCTGTGTACATCCAGGACATGGTCCTTTCTCTCGTAGCATCTCCGTAGTGTCCATTTGGCCCCAAGAAGAAAGGGCTAAAGAGTAACCGTGACAGATGTGACTTTCGGGGTGCACAGGGTATGTGCGAAGGGCCCCAAGCTGGTGCTGGCCTCTCAGGGCCTATCAGAAGGGCCAGGAGAGCCCTGTGTCTCCTGTCCCATGTTGGGCCTCAAATTTAAAATCTTCACATCACGTCCAATGTTATGTACATGTTGAATTTTTAATGTATGTTCAAAGCACTAATTTGTTCCATATATACATTTAAAATACCATGTTTTTATATGTTTATTTTGGGATTTCTTTCATTTTTAATATCCCAAGAGCCTCACAAAGAGTGAAAGTTGCCTGGGTCTGTCTTGATTTCTGACATGTGCTGCTTCCGTCCTATGTGGCAGGGTAAGGCACCCAGGGAGTGTGATCCCCCTGGCTGGAAGGCCCTGAGCCCCCACATTGTTCCCCACATGCTCTGATTGGTGCTGAAAATTCCACAAAGACTCTCCATGCAATGTCTTTAAATAACAAATTTTAATTCTTTAAAAAAATCTCCCTGGGAGAATATATTAATATAACAACCTCTCCAAACTGAGTAATGAAAAAACAGTCAAGCCAATTTCAGAAATACAATAGTCAAAAGATTTGAACAGTCACTTTGCCAAAGAAGATAGATAACAAATAAGCTTATGGAAAAGATGTTCCACATCGTTAGTCGTTAGGGAAAAGCGAATTAAAACCATGACGAGATACCATTATATATCTGTTAGGATGGCTAAACTTAAAAAGACTGTTGAGTGTTGAGAAGGGTACGCAGGAACGGGAACTGCTGGTGGGAAAGTAAAATGGTACGACCACTTGGGAAAGAGTTTGACAGTTTCTTAAAAAGTTAAATGTACACCTACCGTATGATCCAGCCATGGCATTCCTAAGTATTTACCAAAGAGAAATGAAAACTTACATCAGTACAAAGACTTGTACACATATTTTCATAGCAGCTTTATTGATAGTAACCCAAGTCCGGAAACAACCCAAATGCCCACCAACAGGTGAATGGATAAACAGACTCTGCTATGTCCACACAACGCAATACTGCTCAGCAGTAGAAAGGAAAGAATCGTGGATGCATACGGTATGAATAAACCTCAGAATTACACTGAGTGAAAGAAGCCACACAAAAAAGAACATGCATTGTCTGATTTCGTGCATATAGAATGCGAGAATGTGCAAATGATCTATAGGTATGGAAAGCAGATCAACGGTTGCCTGGGAACATGGCGGAGGGATAGCGGGAGGGAGGGATCGCAAAGGAAGAGAAGGAATTTGGGGGAGGTGGATATGTTCCTCATCTTGATTATGATGATTTCAAGGGCATGAGCCTATGCCAGGATTGATCAGATTGGAACATTAAATATGTGTGTTAGGGTGGACCCCTGGGTGTTGTGGGATGGGGGGCGTCTAGAGGCACAGTCATTAGGTCCACCCGGGTGGTTTCTCCATTTCTCTCTTCTCGGGCCGAGCGCAGAGGTTGTAGCCATAAAGCTTCAGCGCTGCCCAGACAATGTTACTAGAGTAAAGCGTGAGAAACGCATAAAAAATGCATCGGCTTATTGGTGGGTGAAAGCCCGTCTGTGGCATCCTCTCCCTCTTCCTGAAGAGCACCTTTTGTCTGGGTAAGTCCCCACTTGGGGCCAGAAGAGATTAGATCAAAATACACTGGATATATCTGCACGGCTGCAAATCCCTCCTTCTTAGAGAGTAAAGAGGGTGACCCCTCCTCCTCCCCCAGAACAGAGAAAGTGGCCAAGCAGCTTGGATTCCCTCCAGCTTACTCAAGCCAAGAGCCCGTGCCGCATCCCAGTGTTCATTGAGGAAATAAATCGCGCACACAAGCGCACACACAGAGCAGTGCCCAGCGCCCGGCCGCCTCCAACGCTCGGGGTCTGCAGGTGCGAGCTCCAATTAGAGCAGCCGGCCTTCCAATACCTTTTCATCCCAAACAAGGGCCAGGCCTCAGCCCCCGCCAGGGATTGAGGAAGGCCCCGGAAGGACTGCCGACTAGACTGGGGAAAACAAAGACTGTCCAAATAAAAGTAGCTCCTGTGAGTTGAACCTGAAACCCGGCTTCATTTTCAAAACCTCTTGTGAGAATTAGCCAAAGCACGATTTTGTGAAAAACCAGTCCCTGGCCACAGGAAACAAACTGCCTTCCAAGGCCCCGTCCACCCTCCGTATGTTATCGTGGGGAGTTTTCTTTTGCAAACTAGCTGGGCGCAGTATTTACAGCACCGGTCTTGTTGGTTGTTTCCGCCATTGACTACGGTTGCCCTAAACTGATGTATTTTTCAGGGTTGTGGGTGCAGGGTGGTCCTCCTGCAACTGGTGGCTCTTCATTATTAATTGTGGTTTAATCAAGGCTTAAAAAGTTTCGATCCTTCATTTTTAGCAAAGAGGTGTGTGGATTTTGATGTGCTTGCCCATGCTCCATCCTCAGCAGAAAAGCTCTAAGGCCACAGGTTCATTTTCTCCATGCCTCCTCCTCTCCCTCTTCATTCTTTTTTTCTGTTGACTTCCTTAAAGAGAAGGCTACCAAGCTTGCAAGGGATTCCATGCTTCCTCTGTAAGGAATTCAGCCTGTTCCCAGGCAAAGAGGTGTCCAGGGACAGAATGACTTCCCTACAGCCATCTCCTGTTGGATTCCCTCCACCGCCCCCTCTGGTAGGCACTGCTTCCTCCCCTTCCTGACAATCTTTCTTGTTTTTGATACCTAAATCTCTAAAGAAACGCCAACAATTAGAAATGTTAACAAAAGAATGTTAAAAACCTACATGCCCATCACTAATGTCATACTGTTTTTCTGTGTTTCCTTTAAGATCTTGTCACTGGGCGTACTTGTTTGTCTACTTAATATGTGTATATACATGTATGTCTTGACTATTCTCCTAACTTAGCTTCTCCACTGGGTTTGCAATCATGAAACACGAATGGCTGGTAGGTTGGCAGCAGAAGAAATAGTCCTGTAAACACTTTAACCCCCCAAAACAGTCAATTCTAGGAAGCAAGAAGGAAGTTAGGTTCCCGAAAGCCTCTGTTCACAACGTTGTCATCAGCCTTGTTTTGTGTGTTTCTGTTTTCTATTTAAAGACACTTTATTTGACACATATTGTTGATTTATTAACGTTGAATTCATGGCCAATAGCACTGTAACTCATGCCTATAACTCAAAGCTTATCTAACACGTGTGTTTTCTCCGTAAGTCATATGACGGCTTTCTTGAGCTTAGGAACGTTAGACAGCACTTCAGCACGATGCTCGGGGGCTATTTCAAAGCAAAATCCACCAACAAAAAGCACAAAAATGAGGAAAACGTGGCACTAAATAGGTCACCAAAAGGTTGCTTGTTTACAGCATGAGAACTGAAACAAAAAGCCAGAGTGTCACCCTGTTCAACCTCAGCTGGGGATGTGTGACTTAAATTTTTGCTGCTTGGAACATGTCCACAAATGACCACAAAACCACTGTTGGTACTGATTTTGTGGCTACAATTACATTTTATGTAGTCATCAAATTCACAACTATGGAATCCATAAATGACAAGGATTAACTGTACATACATTAATATATCTCATGAAGACAGGAAGCAGGTGATCATTCATATTTCCCTTTGAAAATGGTTTGTTGACTACTTTCTTGTTAAAAGCACCACCGTGGTGACTGCCGTCTATCAGTGGTACATCACTGCTTCCAAAGCAGCAGTGTCAGGAATACGTGGTGGGAGCTTCTCTCCTACTTCCAAGGTCAGCTTCGAAATTTCTAGGTCTGGTAGAGCACAGTTCTTTGGGTTGACGTCAGAAGGTCTGCGTTTGGGTGGTGGTCCAGTCTCCATAGGCAGCCTGGCCTTGAACATGGCATAAATGTCTTCATCTGTGAAAGGGAAAAGTCCGCGTGTCCTCAATTCTAAGACATCCATTCTTTCACATTTTAATATCTCTGAAACTGTGTGGTTTGGTTCTGTTTGTTTTACAATCGACGATGTGTCATGGTTTCATTGCCCGCATTCTGTTTTCTTTCTGGGCAGTACATAAAATAAGGGTAATATTCCACCCTTTGGCATCTCAGAAGTGATGAAATATATTCATAGTAATAATGATACCTACCTTACAGTGTTGTAAGGATTGAGCAATGCTACAACTTCACAGGGTTGTTGTGAAAAAGTAAATAACACGTGAAAGGTTAGGTAGAGTCAAAGCACTTGCAGATGAAGGAATTATTACTATGACTGTGAGAATTTTCTTGCTCCCAGAATGGATTGATCTTTTACTTTTGAAATTACTGGGGAAATTTCATAAGAGCTGCACCACAACCCCCTGTAACTCGGGTTAGATTTTTTTCAAGCGATGGTTGGTACAAACAGATTAGTAAGTCGTAAAAATTTTCGTCATTGGTTGGAGATTCCAAAAAGAGTTTAAGAACCATGGCTTTGAGGAAAGCAAAACACAAGTTTCTAGGGGGCCAGAGCTGTCCTTTCTCCGTGCCCATGATGCTGTGACCATAGGTGGCCTGTGGTCCGATCATTGTGATCTTCCTATTTACGTTATGAGACTCTTTGCTGGTGGAAACTGGGTTTCGTCTTATAGAGCTGCTTCTGCCTGTGTTCTGTTCTCTTGGTGGTGAAAGGAAAGTGGAATAATTGAGGCACTAATTCAGTCCTCAACTATTAAGATAACCCAAGGTTCTTCCACCTACGTCATCCAGATCAGGGGTCCCCAACCTATGGTGAGTTGCATAATGATTTCATTATATATTACAATGTAATAATAACAGAAATAAAGTGCACAATAAATGTAATGTGCTTGAATCATCCCGAAACCATCTCCCCATCCCTGGTCGGTGGAAAAATTGTCTTCCATGGAAATGGTCCCTGGTGACAAAAAGGTTGGGGACCGCTGATCCATATCATAACCTCAGTTGTGGTTTTCGCTTCTTTGGGGAAGGAAGGGAGGTCACCTGGATTCTGCGTACAAGAGAAAGCTTATAACACCTTCACTCCAAACAGGTGTTTCAAGCTACAGTCCATGACCCTGTTTCCTTGTGTATGTCTGTCTGTTCCTTGATGTGAAGGGACAATATAAATCCAAGAAATCGCACTGGAGTCGAACTATGGACACAGGATGGGACCAGCTACTCAGGTACGTAGGACGGAAAGGCTACTGGGGGTTTTGCTCCCTGATAGGAAAATGCGGAGGCTGCTTTGACTGCTGTCCTATTGCCCAGCTACTATCAAAGTGGGTGAATAAATGGAAGCGGGTAGAAACCCAGGGTTTATCAGGCTACCTCTGTGCGTGTGACTGTTTCAACACACCTAAATACGGGCATTACCACCTCCGTTTTACAGTTCTATAACCTGACACTCAAAGGGGAAATAGTTCGCTTAAGGTCACAAGAGTAAGGGACAGAACCAGCCTAACACCCCACCCCCTCTGCCCCAGAGTCCTCCTCTTGCCACTCCGGGGGCAAGCAGTTCTAAACTTGTCCCAGAGATGCATCACAATCCCTCTGCTGTTTCACTTCTCCCATGATCCTCTCTGAGGGGCATTTCAAACCTGGCCACTTGATCCGCATTGTGCTCTCACCACGGTGGCATTCGTAAGCAGGTGCATGCTAATTTTTTTGAGACTCTGAAGTCTTGATTTCCCTCAAGCCAGGTAAGGGTCACAAGAGTAAGATGGTGCAAGATGCTGCAAGCATCCCTCTTGAGCCAACCACCACGCCTCCTCCCTTAACCAAAAGAAAGAAAGAAAGAGTAATAGCTGTGCGGTCTCTGTGAGAATCTCTTTGATTTCCACTCTCAATGGCAGGCATTGTCCTCAGTAGTTATTACTTTTGGAGTGCTGGCCAATAAAGATTAGTATCTCCTTCATGTAAGTGTAGCACTGGAACCCAGAGATTTCAACTGACCTGACCAAGGTCACACACGGTATTAGTGAAGGGGCCAGGAGTGGGGCCAAATGCCCCTAGTTCCCTGCCGTTGGCCGTCATCAGCCCACACTGCTGTTTTATGCACACTTAGTAAATATTTACAGCTTTAAATAGCTTCCCAGCTGCAGTCAGGACAAGAAGTGCTGCCATATATATGCGCGTGTACGCAGACAGATGTGAGAAAACGTAAACTTGAATGGGATGGGCATAGTCTCCCTGAGTAGTAACTAGGCTAAAACCCAGGGGAGCCAAGATTTAGGGCTAGTACTTCGTGCCTTTAGATCTCTTGATTGTTTTTTCATGTTTTGTATATAAGATGGCTTGTTTTTCATGAGTTACATAGAATCATTAAATGGATCAATTGATCCAATCATGCCCCGACTTCCCAATGGACATTTTTTATATTAAAGCACATATAATGTACAAGATTAGTCATATTTATCTTTATAATACTATTGAAATAATTACAATGTATTAACACTGAATGGACTCATTCTATTCTAATCACA
>NW_012140747.1:278360-285325 GCF_000956105.1 Propithecus coquereli | reverse complement strand
AACTGACCTGACCAAGGTCACACACGGTATTAGTGAAGGGGCCAGGAGTGGGGCCAAATGCTCCTAGTTCCCTGCCGTTGGCCGTCATCAGCCCAGACTGCTGTTTTATGCACACTTAGTAAATATTTACAGCTTTAAATAGCTTCCCAGCTGCAGTCAGGACAAGAAGTGCTGCCATATATATGCGCGTGCACGCAAGCAGATGTGAGAAAACGTAAACTTGAATGGGATGGGCATAGTCTCCCTGAGTAGTAACTAGGCTAAAACCCGGGGGAGCCAAAATTTAGGGCTAGTACTTTGCCCGTTTAGATCTCTTGATTGTGTTTTCATGTTTTGTATATAAGATGGCTTGTTTTTTATGAATTACATAGAATCATTAAATGGATCAATTGATCCAATCATGCCCCTACTTCCCAATGGACATTTTTTAGATTAAAGCACATATAATGTACAAGATTGGTCATATTTATCTTTATAATACTATTGAAATGATTACAATGTATTAACACTGAATGGACTCATTCTATTCTAATCACAAATATTCCTTTTTTTTTTTTCAGATAGGGTCTCACTCTGTCACCCAGGCTAGAGTGCAGTTGCATGGCACAATCATAGCTCATTGCAACCTCAAACTTCTAGGCTTAAGTGAGCCTCCCACCTCAGCCTCCTGAGTAACAAGGGCTACAGGCCCACACCACCATGCCTGGCTCATTTTTTAATTTTTTTTTTTCAGAGGTGGGGTCTTGCTATTTTGCCCAGTTTGGACTCGAACTGCTGACCTCAAACCATCCTCCTGCTTGGCCTCCCAAAGTACTGGGATTAAACGTGTGAGCCACAAATATTCTTTAATATAATATAAGATTCTTAAAGAAGAAGAACATCTATCTAAATGGAAATTTATATTCTTTAAATGAGATTGTTTTAAACTTTGTAGTGAGACAACCCTAATTCAGATTAACTAAAGGAAAAGAGGAGTTTTGTCGGCTCACAAAATGGGGAAGCCCGGAGGGGTGGCTGTGGTTCAGATAACATTGGGGCTCTTCTCTCTCCACACCCGACCTCTGCACTGTTCTGCATTAGAGTCTAATGGTGTCACTCTGCCCACCCCTACCCCATGGAACAGGAAAGATGGGAGGCAGGCAGAGAGGGCTACCTATCTATGACAGCTCTATTCCAAATGCCCTTGAGGAAGGACTCTGACTGATGTGATGAATTGGCCACCCGTTGCACCGATCCCTGTGACCAAAGAGAAAGGGATTATGCTCAGTGGAGGCTGGGTCATGTGCCCACCCTTGCTGCATGGAAAGTGGTGAGTTGGTTGGGCAATGCCGCGCCGTGAATGCAGCCCCATCAGGACCAGGCAGTGGGGAAGTTACTGCCAGAGGAAAGGGAGTACCAATGCCGGAAGGAGGACAGAAAACATCTGGGCACAGTGCTTCACAACTGTAATCCCAGCACTTTGGGAGGCTGAGGCAGGAGGATTGCTTGAGCCCAGGAGTTTGAGACCAGCCTGGGCAACACAGCAAGACCTTCTCTGTACAATAAAAAATAAATAAAAAGATGGATAGAAAACTGAGCCAGGCAGACAAAAAACTGTCAATTATCTCAGCCCATCCCACTAGGATTATGATAATAATAATTATGATAAAAATCCAGTTGAGCAACTATTATTGGGTGCTCAAGGCTGGTGTGTGATTTCAGATCTCCCCCTGTCTTCGATGGAGAGTGTCATCGTGGAGGACATGGTTTACAGTATGCTTCATGCCCCAGTAAGCTGATTTGCAACAGCTTCACAGTGGTATTAACAAGAATGTTAGAAACAAAATACATTTTTCTCCATCGGTTTCTGCACTGAGTTCCAGTGCTTTCCAAATAATATTTTCTGGATTCTAGGAGGTCCCTTGTGAAGTAGCTGGCATATATTTCACTGCAGGGCCTTTCTGGCGATGGAGAAACTGGACCCTAAGGAGGTTATGCAATCTCCCCGAAGTCCCACAACCGGTTTGTGGCCGAGCCCGTACACTCTTGTCTCCTGTCCCGACTGTGGAGATCGGCTCCCTCCTGGGCCACCACTTGGCCCAGACGAGGAAGATTGATGGGGCTCTTATGTCGAGCACTACTGTGATCGATTTTTAATGGCCTTTATTTTCGTCCTGCCAGGAGAATAGCATATCCTTCCCTGGCTAAACATTCTTGCAGGAAAAGCCACAAACCAGCCTCCCGAGAGTCCTGTTTATAAAGACGAACCCCACCTAGCTCTGCCGGGCTGGCAAAAACTGACGACCTCACGGCAGCTTCCCTGGCCCTGGCCCGCAGAACAAGGGTCTGTATTTCTGGGCATTGTCATGCCTTTGTCTTAGTTTCTCACTGCCAGAGGCAGTGAAAAGCACTTGGAAAAAGAGGAGGTGAAGAAACCCTTAGAAAGAGAGACAGTAAGAGGAAGATATAAAAGGGAAGAAAGAGAAATTAAGAGAGATTGAGAGAATCCTTGTGCGTGGGGAACCAGAGAGGACAGCGGACACCTGAGTTTAGAGGAAGGTGGTGTCCGAGTTCCAGAAGGCGGAGGAAGCTGACATTCCTGAACGCCTGCCATGAGCCGTGGATTTTCACGTGCTTTCTCCTGTTGCATTTAATGTGATCAGCACGACATCTTTGCAAGGGGTGTGTGGCCATCTCGTGTCATATAGAGAAGAGAACAGAGGATCATAGAGTCCGGGCACCTGGATGGGTTCGTGCAGCTAATGAGTGATGACGCTGGGGCTGAACCCAGATATGTCCCATCCCACAGAGTATAACCTTCCCACACCACCCTCCCGCTGCCCGCACACTAGCTCATCGCTACTTGTTTTAGGACGGGTGGTCTAGAAGCAGAGCCCGAGACAAGGATTCTTGTACAAGGGATTTCTTGAGGCTCTGTTCTCAGGGGAAGGGGCGTGAGGGAAGTAGGATAGAGCAGGGAAACTTCTAAGTGAGGATATATATATATAGCCTCAAACACTGCAGCTTTAGCCTGATCTGACAGGGAACATGCATTGCACCCCAGAATTCACCCTGCGTGGAGTCAAGAGAGCCAGACTTTGTAGCCAGTGTCAGTCGGTCGTTGTCTGCAGGCTGTTCCCCTCTTGGCCAAGGTGATGGGGAGAAACATCGCAGGGGAGCAGCTGGTTAGCAGAAAGGCGGGTGTCCAGGGAAAGGAGGCAGCTGTAAGCCTAACTGTCCTGGGGGGTCACTGAAAACCCCACTCTGAGTGCTGATGTCAGCTCCCAAGGGCCCGGCCAGTGCGGCAGCCAATCTCGGGCAGCTGTCCTCGCACAGGGGCAGGTCTGTGATAACGCAGCCCTGGGGCTGCCCCTGGCACCACCCTGCCACCCCGAACGGCCCACCTGCCGCCTCCAGGTCAAGGTTCCATGCGTGAGAAGCACTGGGGGCCCCAGGATCTTCGGCCTCCCGTTCCCCACGTTCCTGTATCCATCATCAGCTCTTTCTCCACACTCCTTCCTGTGCTGTTCTCCAGCAGATGTTATTTAAAAATTTCAAACACTTAATAAACATGGAATCACACTGTCAGGTTTCTCAAGGACTTTAAAAAAAAAGTACCAATGCCCAAGCTCCAGCTCCAGGGAGACCCCGAATAGATTAGCCTGGGATTTCTTTTAAGTCCTGGGTGACTCTGTTTGCTGCCAGGATTGAGAATCACCGCACCAAACGTTTCCCAGTCACTTTGGGCCTGTATGTTAGAATTACCTGGGACATTGAAAAATAAAAACAATGAAACCCTGCTTGTGTCCCCTCCCCTAGAAATTCTGATTTAATTAGTTTTAGGTGGGCGTGTGCCATGGGGAGGGGGTTGTTAAGTTCCCCAGATGCTTCTAATGTGGAACCAAGATGAAGAACCACTGGCTTGGGGACTTTTTCAGTTGCGCCATGGGGGTGCGTAGCAGGTTGGGGAGAAGCGGGATTGTGCGGGGCTCGGAGTCCTGGGGAGATGGAGAGAGACCTCTGCGGCAGCAGCGCAGGGTGAAAGAACAGACTCTCCCTATCAATTTGACAAGGAACAGCCTGTTTGGTCACATTCCCTTCCAAATGTAGGGTGGAACTAGACGTGTTGGGAATCATTTTGTTTCTGCCGGTAACTATTTTCCCATGAAAATAATGTCTTGGTTAAACAAAAAAGGAAATAACAATTGCGTGAGTTTTCCCTTTACCTTGTGCCATATACTGTAGTATTTCAGGAGCTCCTGCTTAAAACTGAGGCTTTCAAATTAATAGAAAGGCACTCAAATATTTGGTTATTCAGAATTGGGAGTTTATGTGATCAATCCTCATTATTCGTGGATTCCATAGTTATGAATTCATCTACTTGCTGAAATTTATCTGTACCCCCCCAAATCAATACTCAAGGTGTCTTCGTGATCATTTATGGACATGCTCAGGGCTGCAAAAATTTGAATGCCCGGATTTTACATTCCCAGCTCAGCTTGAACAAGGTGATGTCTGCTTTCTAGCTTCCTCTCTCACACTGACTCAAGTCTGACCTACCTGTGAGCACCTTTAAAGGAGAGAAATTGCTTCAACTCTGTGCATTCATTCAACAATTATTTGATTTTTTTTTAATTCGAATTTTCTTTAGGTTGAGAGAATTCAGTTTGGGATTATTTCACTTCATTGGAGATGGGGGACATCAATTCAAAGCAGAACATATTTCCTTTTTTATTTCAGAATATTATGGGGGTACAAACGTTTTGGTTACATGAATTGCTTTTGTATAGTTTGTTATAAGTGTGTCCATCACCCATATAGTGTGCATTGTACTGGTTAGGTGTGAATTTACCCATCCCCTCCTCCCCCTCCCACCTGCTTGATTTCCGTTGAATTTTGCTACCATATGTGCACCTGAGCGTTGACCTATAAGTTTCAATTTAGTAATGAGTACATGTGGTTTTCCTTCTTCCATTCTTGTGCTACTTCACTTAAAAGGGTGGTCTCCAGTTCCACCTAGGTTGTTACAAAAGGTATCAAAGTAGAAAATCTTGTGCTGTTGATCTGTGACTGAGATACTTTCAACATAAGAGCTCACCATTAGTCGGAATCCTCGTCGAAATGACATGAGAATCAACCCAAGTTATTGGGAAGTGTATTAAACTTCCAACAAGATTGCTTCACTCTGTTAGAATCAATTTACCACCACTTGACTGGGCTTTTCTTATAAATGTCAATGAGCAGTTTACATGGGGAAGGCTGATAAATACATCTCGAGGACCACCCTGTACCTTCAAAGACCCTGGTGAAAGAGCTAAGTGGATGGGAAAGCTCCTAGGTAATGAGAAACTCCAAACTGGTTCCCATCACCCCATCCAGGGAAGACTTACTGCGCTAGCTATGCTTTCCTTTTCCCTGAAGACACCACTAGCCTCTGAGACAAAGGCTGGGTACAGAGCTTGAAATGTCCTGTGCCACAGCCCTGTTCAAACCCAGTAAGGGTCCGTGGGGCAATGGAGCTGCAGGGGACAAGAGTTGCTCCCACACCACGCTCCTGTCCAGACAAGCTGGCCTGGGATCCTTGTCCAGTCTTTACATAGTGTTTTTTTTTTGTCAAAGACGGATGAAGAATAAAGGCTCAGTCTTCTCAGACTACTTGCTGTGCTTCTAGCTTCAATTTCCATTTCAGACTCTTGGCAAAGATGGGCACATGGTATGGTTTTTATTAGATTTCAAAAGTGAACTTAATACTCAAGTCTTTGGTTTTTATGATTATCAAGCTCTTTTCTGAAGCCCCTAAGACATCCTGGAGCTTTCTTTGGATCCCAAAACAGCTGAAGAAGAGCTCGTTTCCTTTCTTTGGTTTGCCTATTTATGGCAAAAAGAATGTCAAGAAATGACTTTTGACTGGGAAGGGCTGTGATTTTCTGTGTTGGCTAGCTCCCCATTTCGTCAGCTGTTTGTAGGTTTCTGACGCGCCTCTGATCTGGTCTCTGCACCAAAGCCTGGTGGTCTTTTCAACATGCTGTTATGCCCAGGGCCAGCATAGCCCCTGGCTCAAAGCACGTTCGACAAAGATTTGGTAAATGAACAAATGAGGACATGCACACTAATTTGTAGGCAGCTAATCTTTGTTTATTTTTTTCTTTTCAGAAAGCTTTATTGAGGTATAATTCATACACCATAAAATTTAGCCTTTTAAAGCACATAAGTCAGTGTTTTTAGTATATTTGTCTACAAGGCTGTGTGACTATCACCCCTGCGGAATTTCAGAACGTTTCTTCACATCAAAAAGAAACCTTAGGCCCATTCGCAGTCTTCCTCTATTCCCACCCCTCCCCTCTGTTCGATCCCGGAAAACTAATATATTTTCTGTCTTTATAGGTTCTCCACTTCTGGACATTTAAATGGAATCGTACGATATGAGGCCTTTTGTGTCAGACTTTTCTCACTTAGCATAATGTTCTCGAGGTTCATCTCTGATGTAACATATGTCAGTATTCATTCTGCTTTATCGGTGAAAAATGTTGCATTATATGGCTATACAACATTTTATTTATTCATTCATCACTTGATAGAAACTAGGGCTGTTTCCATTTTTTGGGTATTATGAAGAATGCTGCTATGAGCATCTGTGTACATATTTTGTGTAGACACGTTTTTTCCATTTTCTTGGATACAAACACACACACACACACACACACACACACACGTATGTATACACACACTTCCCCAGCAGTGGAATGGCAGGGTCCTATGGTAATTCTGTTTCACGTTTTGAGGAACTGCCAAACTCAAAAGTGGCCACACCCTTTATCAGATGTGTAGAGAGCAAATATTTTTTCCCATTCTGTGGGCTGTCTATTAACTCTAATGATAGTTCCCTTAGCAGTGCAGAAGCTTTTTAATTTGATTAGATCCCACTTATTTATTTTTGTTGCTGCGGCGATTGCTTTGGGGTTCTTCTTCAAGAATTCCTTGCTTAG
>NW_012140747.1:274065-276565 GCF_000956105.1 Propithecus coquereli | reverse complement strand
TGTATACACTGTATTTAAGAATTCAGAAAATGTTTGATATTTCATTTAATCAAACGCTGAATAAATGTTTGTGTGCGTAACGTGCACATGTAGGGCTTCAAGAAATAGATGATCTTCAGGGCCAAATGCTGCAGAAAGGCCAAGGTAAGGGCCTCCCCACTGCCCAAGGCCTTGGGTTTAGTGGTCAGAGACCCTGAGTGCCCCGCAAGAGCACAACTTCAGCACAGTGGGAGGGGGTAGTGAGGGCCGTTAAGTTGCAGCTGAAAAGAATATTTGTTGTGAAAAGGAGAGAAATGGGATAATGATTAAAAGATTTGGAAGAGTCAAGTAAAGAATTATTCAAAATAAAGAAAACCCGAGCATGTAGGTGGTGAGACCAGGCAGCAGGGAAGAGGGAGACCTGAGGGAGCCCCAGGACTGATTAGGGGCGCAGTTCTCAGAGGCCAGCAGAAAGGAGGGTGTTAAGACATCAGGTTACATGAGTAACTTGAAAATCAGAAACACCTATATTCCTTTGAGGAGTAACTAGCTATGCGTAGATCTTTCAATGAAAGTTTGTATTAATACTTTAAGCTAAAAGTTCACAACCTAGAACTTGAGCTCTAAGTGCAGACAGACCTGCGTTTAAATTCTGGCCTTGCTACTCATTAGCCGAACACGCTTGAGCAAGCCATTCAGCTGTTCTAGGCTTCAGTTTCCTCTTTTATAAAACGGCAACAATCAGAGACCTACCTCATCAGGTTGTCGATGTGAGGATTATATGAGGACTACAAACAAATCTCTTCATTTATAAATTCTCAGGAGCTTTAACAAAAATAAAACACAACCGTGTAACATCGATTGAGAATTCAATTGGTTAAAATTATATTCGATTCCATCACACCCCTTTTCCTACCACTAAGTCACAATATTCTTGGCAAAGATCTGGGAAGCATATGTGGTTTGTGTAAGAATCGCTCTCGACTCGATCTTCATCCGTGCTGTGTGGAGTCAAACCCCTTTTCTTGGGAATCACATGCTCTCATCTCTGGTATAACTGAGATGAAGTCAGTCCACATATATCCCAGCCATACAATGTTCAGTCCAGGATTATGAATCCCGAATGACGACATCAACGCACCATTTTGAAATCGCTTCCAGCCCCGAGCACTTTAGGACTGAATATCACTGAACATTTCCCCTCATCTCTGGCTAATGAAAGGAGAATCTGTTTCCACCTGTCTTGTGCAACTGTATTCTCTCTGGGCAAAACTCATTAAAACTTCCCTCCCAAAGAATAATATTTTACTTCTAAGAGAAACGAAATTGTGAAAGAAAATGCTATTGACTTCCGGTTACATGGGTCGCATTTCAAAGTCCCGTGGCAGACAGTGATGTGCAACCTTTCTGACGACACATGGGTCAACCTCCCCCTTTCACTCTCCTCTCTCCAGCAATGAGGGTTTTCCCAGTAAGCACCAGTAACTGCGCTGCATTAGGGGTAGCTTGTTTTTCTCAGGAGTATTTTTCATTTATACTTTTAAACCTCTTCCCTCTCATGAACTTCCTTCTTTGTTTTCTTTACTGTATCTTGTTGTAATCAGAGGATTTTGTTTTTTATACCGATTTGGAAGACTTCCTTCCTGGCATTCAGATTCTCTCTTCAGATGTCAAAATCGGAGATAATGGTCCTTTGCAAGCCCCCGGCGGCAGAGTGAGGGCGGAAACAAGCGAGCTGTGGTCTCTGCGCCGGTCAGGTTGACACACTTCGTGTGTGCTGAGTGGCCCAGTGTGTGTCAACAGTGGTGCACTGTTCACTCCTGCGACACCGGGGCATTAACATGCACGGCTGGTGGTTTGAAAATTGTCAGTATTTTCTAATCCATGCACTCTTTGAAAAGTCAATAGGTTTTCTAAAGAACTTAATCACTCAGAACAAAGTCGGATTCATCGCAAATGCCAACTTTCTTGATCAAAATCCACTCTTTCTGGTTTAAGACGTACCTACATCTTTCCAAAGCAGGTTCCACTCAACGGTTTCCTTCTCATGAAGCTCTAAATATACACGAAATCATGTTTCTAAAAATATCTAGGGCAGTAAGAGAAACATATAATAGCGTAACTTGCTTATAAAAGAGATCGTGAACACTGATTATTAACTTGCAGAGGCCTGTTCAAATAAAACCTTAATTTCCAAAGGGGCCTACACACTAACCAATGTTAGAATTTTGGGGCTTAAAAAGCCCTGTCGGCAGGTGGCAGGGGTTGGAGCAGAAGGAACTACAGGAGGGCTTGCTCCAACTCCTTCACTTATTAATGAGGAGAAATGAAAGGGCCGAAGCACTTCACCACTGATCGGCGCCAGACTTAGAAACCAGCTCCCAAACTGGTGCTCACTTGACCCCCTGCCACCGCCTCTGCTGTTTGAGGTAGGCTCTGGCAAGCCAAAATATGATGAGAAATCACGTAAACTTTTCAAAAGTAGAAACTACATTTGCTTGTTGATCCCTGGCCACTCCCC
>NW_012140747.1:273497-274015 GCF_000956105.1 Propithecus coquereli | reverse complement strand
GAGGTAGGCTCTGGCAAGCCAAAATATGATGAGAAATCACGTAAACTTTTCAAAAGTAGAAACTACATTTGCTTGTTGATCCCTGGCCACTCCCCCGTCTCCCTGGGCCTTGACTTTCTGTCTTATTCTGAGTCTAACAGACCAGACAACTCGCTGGAGTTATATGAGTGGGATAGTGTGGAATATAAGTCCTTAGGTAAAATTCACTGCAGAGGTGACATCTGCATGGGGCATCTGGCACGTTGCATCCATCCATCCCCTGTTTCAACAAATGAACTTTGAGCATCCACTATATACAAGGCAGCAAAGAGGGCTTGGATCCCTGCCAATTACAGAAAAAAATAAAACATCTCCCTGCCCTGGAGATCTGTCAAATTCATCAGACTCTAAGCACTGAAAGGACAGTTATGTCTTTCTTGGCTTTGAATCCTCAACCTAAATGCACTAACACCTAGCACTGTGTCCGGCCCATAGCTTTCCCCATAAACTTTGGTCCCATGATATGTTTGCTCTAGATC
>NW_012140747.1:268663-271627 GCF_000956105.1 Propithecus coquereli | reverse complement strand
ACTATCCTTAATACCCCTTAGTTTAAGCCTTTGCAACTGCACAGTTAGCCACACTTAGAGCCAGGAGTGGCTACTGAGAGCTAGGACTCTGCCATTTAACTAACTGTGTTAGCTTAGGAAAATCAGTTAACCCATCTGTGCCTCAGTTTCCTTATGGAACTGAAAATAACTAACCAAATTAGTTAATTCATGTAAAGTAAATGACTGGCATATTGATAACGTTGCAATAAACATTCGCTACTGCTACTGCTGCTATCACTAATATTACTACAACGATTACACATGCTTAACCAATGAGCTCCGTCCTCCACCAGCTGGAAAGACACCCTCTTCACCCAGGCTGGGACCTCTGAGAGCCATCTACACGGAAAGTGAGGCGACAGAGAACATACGCAGAGCTGGCCAGGTGCGCCAGGTCGACCAGCCCGTTCATTTCGTGACATGTCCAAGTGCTAAGAAAATGGGACGAAAGCAGCAACAGGTGTCACGTGAGGCATTTCATGTGGTCAGCGTATGCTGATCTCCCACCAGTCACGTGCTGCTGCCCTGGGTGCGGGACCCCGAAAAGCAGAAATAAGATGTAGCACCCGTGTGTGCCATCTCCTGTGAGCTGTTAAACGTTAGCATGTAGGAGTTGTCTGTGTCTCTGTAGGAAGAGTGATTTCCTACGTTTCTAAGATAACAATAGATAAGGTGCCTCATTATACACAGGAAACCAGAAAAGAGGAAGAAAATGTAGATATTGAATTGAAATGCCCAAGCCTCTGTATGATAAACCACTTCAAAACTCAATGGCTTGAAACAACCGCTCTCTGTTGTAGGTCTTCCTCTGCGGCTTTGCCTGCTGCGAAGTCCAAGATGGCCTTGCGTCCATGTCTGGCTGCCGGCCACTGGCTGGAGCCTCAATTCTCTTCCCTGGGCCTGTCCTTCCCCAGTGTGCTAGGCTGAGCTGCCTTACAGCGCAGCAGTCTCGGGGTTCCCAGAGGGCAGGAGGGGAAGCTGCAAAGCCTCTTTAACGCCCAGGCCCTGGAATTCCCAGTGTCCCAAAGCCACCCCAGGTGGGTCATGGGAGTGAGAAATACTCCCTACCTCTTGCTGGGAGAAACAGCATCACCTTGCAAAGGGGGTTGGACATGGCATCAGTCTGCGTAACAAGCCACCCAAAGGTGATGGCTTACAACCACCATTAATTTTTTATTTCTTCACGTTGAAGACCATTGTTATACTAAATCTCCCATAGCCTATTCACTTATCCTTTCAATTGTGCTATTTTCTCCTTTAGTGGCATGCCTAATTAAGCCTCCCGTTTCTTTCTGCAGTTAATTAATTTGAAATGTCGTCACAAAACTAGGGTCAATGATTTGAGGAAAAAGGAAAATTGCATTTCTTTCTCACTCTCAGAGTTCAAAGGCAGATCAATGAATTTAGGAATAGCTCCAAAAGTCAACTTGGGATAAGATGAAGAGAATACATGTTTCAGTAAGGGACCAGAGCCAGATGTGGGGCCACACCCTGGAGTCCTCCCTGCACCTGGAGCCTCCTTTGAAGTGAAGGAAATTGCTCCACCACAAGGAGACTGAAGGAGCAGACACATGCGAGCAGGGAATGTAAAACCAAACATCTGTCAACAGCATGGAGGAGGTGGACTCATGAGCCGAAAACAGCATGGGCTGGCTACAGGTATCGCAAATTAGTGTCCTTGGCTTCTTATATTTTACTTTTATTAGACCCTGAAGAATTTCACAATTTAGGGAACTTAAAATTCCAAGACCTTTGACATAAAGAGCAATTGGTCCTTTTCCTGGGTACCTGCGTTGGAACCTTTCACCTTCTGGCTTCTCGGTGTGGATGGAAAAAAACCATGGCCTGACATCCCTAGAAAATCTGCCTAAAGACCCGATTTGCTTTGCCTAGAAAGGTAACATGGGGAGCACTTCACAAAAGAGAGTAGAGATCCCAAAGGGATATCCATTTCCAGAAGGGTCTTGGAGCCTCTCTGGGTGTTGTTTGTGAGATTGAAATGCTACGTCATGGGAAGGAAAGTCTTAGAATAAGTATGGAAATCCCAGAGTCGGAAATTCTCCCCTGGAGAACGTGTAGGGACCGGGTTATAAATGGAACAACAAATTTTCCTGCCAAGCAAGACATTATCTGTGAGACAGAGTCCCTTGAACTGGCCAGGTGATTTCTGTGCATATGAACAGTACACATTCATACATTTTCATAAATGCACGTGTGTGATCAATTCAAACACAGATAGCATGCGTGCAGTCACGTGTGGGTGATTTTTTTTTTTTTTTTTGGTTTGATGCTTCCTCTTCACATCCATACATCTCAATTCCCAACCTACTCACCTGCCCACATAACCCATATTAATAAGCTAGCATGCGTCTTTCCTCTTTTTGCTTATGGCTATGTAATGACAGGCAGACGCACACATACACAGCTGAGTGCTTTTTGATCATCGTTTGTTTTCCAAAAACAGGACCATATTATACGTTTTTCACCGCATTGTGCTTTACTCAGTCAACACTACCTTATAAAATTCTTCCCGACAGCCAGCACAACTAATTTATTCTTCTTAATGGCAATACTTTTCCATCATATGGGTAGGCTATAATTTATTCAGCCAGCAAAAATACAACAAAATAAAACAAGCAAACTAAAAAGAACTTGCATATGAATCCTTGTGTTCTGGTGACTTTGTGTCTATTAGAGAGATTCCCAGGAAAGAGATTGCTGGCCCGAGGAGTATATGTATTTTACATTTTAATAGATGTTGCCACACTGCTTCTCCAAGAGGCTATAGCATTTCTCATTTGCTCTATGCTATATGAAAATTCTCTCTTTCCTATAATGCTGCCAGCAAAAGTGTTACAAATCTTTTAAATTTTAGACAATCCAGTAAGTATAAAGTCATATCTCATTGTCAGTTGAATTTGCATTCCCCTTACTTTTGGTGAA
>NW_012140747.1:267253-268613 GCF_000956105.1 Propithecus coquereli | reverse complement strand
GGGCTTGATTAGCTCTGTCCCATTAGCATGACTTAACACGTGTAAACAGGACAATTCAATGGATGTTTCCAGTTTTTGTTCTTTGAGTGGAAGGCCACCTGCAAAAACAGAGCCTTGTTATCTCAAAGAGCAAGGTTCTGGGCCATTATTATTTTAGAAAGTACTTTTTGTGTCTCTTGCTAATGAACTACACAGCAAGGCATCTGAAAAAGACATTTTTAAGGCATAATTTCTTTCCTCTTCAGAGTAACTTTTTTCCAAGCCTCAGTCTTGCATCAAAACATTCTTAATCTTGACACGTACTTTTAGTTATCAGTGAAAACTGATCATAAGAACTCTCCTCGAAGGGAAAATTGTTTTAAAATAAAGCAAAAACAAGGATTTATTTGATAGGCAAAGTAGTTAAAGGCAATTCTTCTAAATGGCATATTAATAACAATATTTATGAATAAGAAAGTTAAGTAGGTTGATTGCTTTAAAAAAATTGCAGTATCTTTTGATTATAAAAACAACAAATGTTATTTTGAAACATTTCAAAAACACCAATAAGCAAAGAGAAGTAAACAACCAACACTCCCAATCATAATACCAGAGATAATCATTGTTCATATTTAATATATAGATGTCTATCTTTCTAGGAATAAAAAAAAGGCCTTGATAAGTAAAAATATTTCTATATAGGGAAAACTGGTTCAATTTCTGCTGTTGACTCCTGGTCAACAAATAGTAGAACATTTATTTTTAAACCAATCAAAAATAATTCCATTGGTACTCTAAATTTTGAGAAGATAAGTCTAATTTTTAGAGGTTTAGTTATATAACATCTCTGTGTTACAATTTAGTGGCTGGTCTGCGTGTAATCGTTTTTCCTTAACGTCAACAAAACAAGAAAGATATTTACATTGCACGCACAGATGACGTGGGTGGGCACATCTCTATACATTTTTCTTTTCTCTTCACCAACTAGGTTGTATAAAAATATTTACTACTTTCCTATAGATTCATGTCCATGGAGAAGCGTCCATGTCATGAAGCAGGAGGACGGATTATTCACTGGAGTTTTTATGGACCCTCATTCGAGTGTTTCCCCAGCTGTGTTTACAGATTGGGGTTTCTAAGCCTCTTGAGAAGTAATCAGTTTTGATCATCTTAAATCCCAAAGTAAATTTTCTTTTCTCGAGATTATTCTAGTTGCTAACGCAGGTTAGCCTGGCCCATTGAACCGTCTTTTAGGGCTGCGACACCCCAGAATGAAAGCTGTGGTTTGGCTCCGACAAGCAGAGAAGGAGATTTGAAATATGACTCAGATCCTCCCTGCAAGAGGTGAGGTCTCAGAACACCTTTCCTCTTTCTTTAAAAA
>NW_012140747.1:265842-266382 GCF_000956105.1 Propithecus coquereli | reverse complement strand
TTTTTATAGTCAAATATATCTATCTTTCTATCAGAGCTTTTGACTTCTCAGTTTTAATTGGGAAGGTTTTCTCTGATCCCATTATAGTACGTATAATCCACTAGATTTTCTTGCGAGAGATTTGCTTTACTTTTTTATGTTTTTCACTCATGTATTTGTACTGTATTTTTGAATGTGCAATAAAATTTGAATCCAATAGGACACTGATTTGAATACACTGGCTTTATAGCGAGTTATAGTAACTAGTGAGGAAGTCCCCCGGCCTATTGCTATTTATTTTTCCAAAATTACTTATCTTTTCTTTGGTATTTATTTTTCTTTAGAAACTTTAAGATCACTTTCTCCCCCTATCAAAAACAAACAAACAACCCCAAATACCCATTGTGTTGTGATTTTTAGTGAAATAAATACATACACAAAGAAAATAGGGGGATTTGATATCTTCATGACATTGAATTTTCCCATCAATTCATCAGAACATCTTTCCCTTTCTTCATTTCTCCTTTTACACATTTTAGTATAAACTTTGTTGTTTACTTC
>NW_012140747.1:242772-264212 GCF_000956105.1 Propithecus coquereli | reverse complement strand
AAAAAAAAAAAAAAAAAAAAGAATTAGTCAATTCCTTATTTCTTTCTATGGAACTTTCCAATACAGTTCAAAGAGATATATTGTGCTAATATAGGAAGTTTTTTGGTGCTTTTGACAATGGCTTGTAGGTTAAAACATATTATTCTGGTATTATTTTCTTTTTAATTAAATTTTAAATTGTTAAAGTGATACATTTTAAAATGTAGTTCTCCCTTAATTTTTTCCCTTTAGATTTTTCAGTGCTCATCTTGTTTGAATTTTTCTTACCTTCCCTACTTATATGTTTCCATTTGACCACACTTAAATTAAAATGCTTTCCCATTTTTCATTCAAACATCCCCCAGTTTGAGGAGGACATCCTGGGCTTTTGATAAAAAGAACCAATGAGGAGTGCACCAGCTGTAGGGGCTGGTATATTTTTAGTGGGGCAGTAGTATCAATTCTCTCCTGTGAAGAGTAGAACAAAAATCAGCAGTCCATCAGCAACTTCCAATGGCCATACCATCAATTTGATAAATTGCTCTCCATCGAATTCACAGAACAACAAACCGATCTGGCGGTTCACTGTGTTTCTGCACCACCGCCATCGATGGGAGTTATTAATACGTATGGTGGCCCTACGTTGCAGTGGAATGGCTCTCAGAAATAAATTATTTTCCATTTGTGGAGCCATCGCCAAATATTCTAGGTAATATGATAGTTCATATAACTGTAGGAGGTTTGCAAAACGTTTGACAATCAGCACAGCATAGGCATTAACTAGTCGGAACAGATGTCAGGAGTACATAACTAGTACAGCCCCAGGGTGGACACCAGCTATGGATCCACCCTGCCTAGAACCTAGCTCTGCTAATTCACATCATTTTCTAACTAAATCCTTCTTTTCTCTTTCCCTTCCCAAACTGTATTTTGTTCAATTGTGTGTTCATTTAATGAAGATATTACTGAGTTTCTCCATGTGCTAGGAACCAGGAGTATGAAAATAAGTCGGTCCTCAAATGCAGTGGGGAGTCTGTGATTTTTTTTCTTCTTCTTCTTTTTTGAAGGACTGTGAGTTGGTTTCAGCCTGCAGGAGTCTGTGGTCCTGAGGTGGCCCCACAGCTACCCTGGAGTCCTGCTCCGCCCACGGCCAGGGGTCCCAGGGCTGGGTCATCTCTGCCTTAGCCCTGTGATACGGTGGTGCTCCAGATACTGGAAAACTGCTTTCCTTGATCATCAGAAACTTTCTCAATCAGACATCATTTGATTTTAGAATTTTAAGAAGAAACTGAGACCCAGAGAGGTGATGAGTTGTCTGCCAAACTCATTGTCTCTGCCCATTTTTGCCCTTTCTCCTTTCCTTTTCTAGCCTCAAAAGTGGTCTCAGAGCTTCGTATCTACTGCCAGTGCTCACGTCAACTTGAAAAAATAAGAAAGCTGTCAACTTTCTAGGCCTTCATGTACATTTAACTTGTTTTACTCTAGAGTAAAAAGCTATATCCTGGATGCACAGACGTTCTGCTTCCTTCCCACTGAGCCCAATCCAAGTGATCAGATTGAAGCTTCGTGAGCTGTCATCAAATGCTTGTTTTTCTTGAAACAATATCCTGTGCCAGGTGTAGCTCATGCCTGTGAACCCAGCAACTCAGGAGGCTGAGGTGAGAGGATCACTTGAGCCCAGGAGTTTGAGATCAGACTGGGCAACATAGTAAGACCCCATCTGTAAAATAAAAAAGAAAATTCTGATTGTCCTCTCTGGACTGGGGTCCTATGGACTCCATTCCCAATTTCCTTGGCCACCTCACTGGTTACAATTGTGAAGGCTATAAGAATTCCCTCAAAGACCACCCAATACAGGGACTGTGATTGACCAAGGACCCCAGGGCCTGCACCCCGAAGGCCACCCCTTCTAGGTGCTGCTACCAGCTAGTGACCGAGTGCCGTCTGTTCCTGAGTGACGGGACTGCCCTGACAGCTGACGTTGGCCCAAGGGCGCTTTCGCCTAACCCTTCTTCGTCCTCTCCTTTGCTGGGATTGCAGTCCGGCAGCTCTCCCAGCCTTCTCAGCCCGGTTCTCAGCCCCCACCCCATGTCGCTCACACAGGTATTTCCCCTAATTAAGTCCTTGCGTAGTTATTCTCATCTTGGCGTCTGTCGATGGTAGGATCTGGACTAACCCCAGTGTGGCGTTAGGATCACAGACAGCAGAGCTCACTCGTTGCACTGGGATCCATCCCCGTATCACTGCGGAGGGTGAGTTCATTCCCACTACTGTGGGTTCATGCATTGACAGACCCTCGTTTCTGTTTCCCGCTCTGTCCCTATTTCCACCATACCAGCAGTATCCTGAGGCTTCCTGATGAGGAGCCACTTTTGCTGTTTTTTGAAATCTCATGTGATCATTTCCAGGGGAGGACAGGATGCCGACAGAAGTCAGCCGTGTAGTCGGGGTGAGGAGGGGCGGTGGTGTGTGGCTTCTCTAGAGCGGGGTGATTGTAGGAGAGGGGATGGAGGACAAGGAGACATAGTGGTAACCTGTTGGAGAGTTTGGCTTCATCTGAGATGATTGGCAGCTTGGGGCGGACCTGTTGGCGACCCCTGGTGTGTGTTCCTTATTCCTTATCCTGGAGAGGAAGCTACTTTGAGATGAGTTGAAGGTAGACCAGGAACCTCACAGATCTCTCCCAACTTCAGATTCAAAGGAATCGGTGTGCACGGCAACCCCTAAAGGCAGAGATGAGTAGGGGACGTACCCAGCACGGCTGCTGTCCCCTCTGCCACACCTGCACGGCCACGTGGGTTGCAGAGTGAGCATCCCAGAGTGCACCGGGCTCTCGTGCAGTAGTCGCAGCCGCTGTGAGTTTAGGGGAGGGCGGGCAGAACAGGGACAGTGGCGGTCTGGGTGCAGCCCAGTCACTCAGAAGGACTGGTCACCCTGGGGAGACATTTTAGTGAGAGTCACTTGATGTGGGGGTGTGGGCACACCTCTGGCAGGGCTTGTCAAAGCTGTACTTCCAGTCCCCCTCCTGGGCAGACTCAGTGAAAGTGGGAGAGGGGACAGCCACAACTAGAAGGACCAGTCTGGCCACCCTGGGCTGATGGCTGGCACTGATATTGACAACGACTCAAATTAAGACGTCACAAACAGGGAGCCTGGAGGTCTGGGGCCTCTAGTATGTGGACTGGTTAATCACACTGCTCCTAGCTCTTAACCCCCAATATATATATTCACTGAACTGAGCTGCACAGAGTTGAATACAAAATACAAGCCTCTTCCCAAACATTCTCATATCCCAGTAGGAATGAGTCCCTGCTCTCTCACCTATAGTTTGGTCCCTTGATTGCAGCTGAAGCCAACATCTCCAATTCAGGATTAATTGAGCTTCTCAGTGATGGGCAACTCCAGAGATGGTTCCTGATACTAACTCCCCACACCCTTGTAATGCGCAAAGGACGGCAGCAGGGAAGGTATTCATTACTCCGTGATCAGCTAAACTTTGGAAGGAAGTTCAGCTTCCACACTGACCCTGGGAGGAGATGGCTGATCGTGGGGCCAGAGTCACGAGAAACAGACATGGACGACCCTCCCTCCACCCAAATCCACATCTGCTGTGGCTTGCTGGCCACTGGAAGTCTAGCTTTGTCTGCTCCAAGCACCTCATCATGGACCAGTGACAGGTGCCCATGAAGAACTCAGCTCTAAGTGGCGCTAAGAAAAGACGTCACCCAGCTAGGTTCACGTCCAAGTTAAAAAGGGGTCGCTTCACATGCTCATGATTTGAGAGAAGCCAAATGAACTTCCTTTCACGGAGACCCTGTTGGCCACAACCATTCCTGGTGAGTAGTTTCCATGATATTCTCTTTCTTGTATTCTTGAACTTAGGAGAACTAAAGGGATGGGCTTCTTGGCCACACTCCCTGTTTTTGGGGACCTGCCCTTTCTTGGAAGCAGAAGTTCACGGGAAGGAAAACACTTCCCCACCTAGAAAGTTGGCTCTTCCTGTGCTTCTCACACCCGGACAGCCAGCAACACAATCCCCTCCCGCCTTTGCCTTTTCCACGCCATTCCCCATTGCGACACTGTGTGCCTGGACGGGTCCTCGAATCACTTATGCTACTAGTTATTATGAATTTTCAACCCCCTTGGGAAAAAGTTTGAAGACTTTGGGCTCTCAGGCCTGGACAGAGTACTCTGTCGACACAAAAACAGCAAGTCTACAGAGGGTCGATGTGAGGAAAACAGTAATTTGCTCTCATCCACTGAGGACTGAATATACAACAATAGGATTAAAAGGGACTTAAATTACATAACACTTGAGAAGTTTATGATGTTGGGTGGGGGAGGTAAAATCTTTGAAAAAAGTTAACTGAGCTGCCAACTCTACCTTAAAGGAATTTAAATTCATCTACAGATCTATAGACGTTACTGTCGCCTACAGACACAGATCTTTCTCAGGTTCTTCCCAAGGTGCCATCCAGCCCTGGCTGTGGACCGGAAACTGAGCCCATGGTTGAGTCAGCTGGTATTTCTATCCGTGCAGAGCAGCTGCGTCTACACTGGAGCAAATTGCAAAGCCAGAAGCGGTTTGGGTTTTCTGGGTGACGCACACAGCATCTGGAAGCACAGTTAGGTCCTGGTTTCCACGAGCCCCCTTCTTTGTTGGTCCTGTACGGCCAAGGACCAAAGCAAGGCTGTATGGGAGCCTGGGACGACGAGGGGCTCCGTCACCAAGCAGCCACGCAGTCAAACGCTAGCTTCGTGAACTCCGGCAAGTTCTTCGTGACAACTTGGAGCCTTTAACTCAGGAGAAACAAGCCAGTCTGATCTCTCTTGGAACTGCATCTGTGACACTCCACTAAGGCAATTTCCGCTTTGCACTTTAATTGTTTGTCTTTAACTCTGCTTCCCAATAGATTATTGTTCCTTAAAGGCAGAGATTCCTTTCATTTTCGACATTGACTAGCATATCGAAGGTGCTTGATGAATTTGTTGTATAAATGAGTGAATGAATTCATGTCTAGGTTATTATGCATTATTGTGAAAATTAAATGTGATCAAGTTAGCTGCCTTCCCGAAGAGTACAGGGACGCTTGACTCTTGGGGGAAGGAAGAGGCGACTCAAGATTTAACTTAGTATGTATTCCCTCCCTTCCTTTGTTCCTTCCCTTGTCTTATATTCATCTTTAGTTCTTTTAACTAATATTTATCAAAGGCCTCCTGTGTTCTTCCAGGCACCAGGCTAAGTCCTGAGATGATATGAAAAGTCATGTTCCTTACCTTGCAGCCTAGAGAGGAGACAGTCTTTTAAAAATTACAATCTGTAAAATAACTGCTGAGGTAGAGTGTTTAGAGAGCACAGAATAGGCGCCAATATCTGCGTGGGGAGGTCAGGGAAGGTTCCGTAAAGAAGATGGCATCTGAGCTGAGCCCCGAAGATGGAGCAGGGTTTCTCGGGCTGAAGGAGGAAGACTACACCCGGCAGCCTGGGGTTGAGTATCAGGTCTGCTGGTAACCAGCCACGTGCGTTGGACAAGTTGCTCTACCTCTCAGAGACTCAGTTTCTTCACCTGTTGAGTACAGTTAGCTCATGGGATTTCTGCCGGGATTCGGTAAGATAGCATGGCTAAGGAGCTGGCCATCAATCCAGGCAACGGCCAACGAGCAGTACATACTGAGATGGCGCTGCGTGGGTAGGGGCCTGGAAGTGAGAGAGCCTGGTCATTATGGGAACCACAGTCAGGGTTTTGGGGACATCCAAGGGGGACCCCAATGAATAGTACCTAGGTTGGGGATAATTTGAGAAAATTTTAAAAGAGTAATTATGGAGACCAAAATACCACCTTTGAAATGCTAATGGCTAAATTGGAGAACAAGCCAGGAAGGAAGGAAACGAGCAAGAAGGCACCCAGGCTGGGCAGAGCTGGGCACGGCAGCCCCCCAGGCAGAAGCCTGCCCCGGAGAGATCAGAGCAGGAGGCCGCAGAGGGACGCTCTGGCTCACTCCCAAGACAGAGAAGGGAGGTGCCAAACTGAGCTTGCCTGGCGGTTTGTTCCCATTTTACCAGCCAGGGACTCCCAGGGGCAGAGTGAATAAAGGGTGGAGCATGGTCAGAGTGTGCTTAGGAAACTGTTTGGCTGTGGGAATGGGGGTGCGGGGAGTGCATCCCTCTAACACAGTGTTGCAAAGGCATGGGGGCTGGGGGCGGGGCATGCTGTGCATGGAAAGGGTCAGGAGGTGTGGGCGAGGTTTGAGAGGCAGGCGGGGGCTGATCGTGAACAGCCCAATGGGCCAGGCAGGGCAAAGGAGCTGAGGGTGAATGACTCCTGCGAAGACAGGAAGAGGTGACCAGGAACATCCATCCAGAGATTGCCAAGGAGAGCCACACGCGCCACCGGCATCGCATGGCATACTCAGACAATGGCACTGATCCCCAAGCTTCTGGGAAGAGAGAAGCCTGGAGCCGTGGTTTCACCAGGTCCTCAGGAAGTTGAAGATGCTGGGAAAAAGTGGGACATGGGCCAGAGAGGCCTGAAGCGAACACAGTAGGGAACAGACCTTCTCGGGTAGTCTCTGGGAGTCCAGGAGCCAGACAGCACGGTCCATTCAGAAGAGAAGGTAAAGTCTGAATAAGGAAGTGAAAAACCTGAATGAATAAGAACATACAGTAGAGAGCTGCATTCTCTGATTTTTTTTGAGATGGGAGATTTTTGGGTGATAGCAAGACCCAAGGAGTCTTTATCCTGAGAATGGGTGACTCAAGAGTAGTAGAGGTAAATGTCCTTGTCATTATAGTTGGGGAGGTCGAGGATGCTGAATGGGTCATCTCCGAGGAAGCGGAAGCCTTCAGGATGAGGTCAGAGTTAACGAGGAGAAGAGACGTTGCAAACCTTATATCTATTTCTTAATATATGGAACTGGGCCCACTGAGATAGCCATGTATAAAAGAACCACAAAAGAAACAAAGAATGACAACCTTCAAAATAGTAACCACCACCACCACCAAAGAAATTGCTTGAGAATAACCTACCCTGTTTATGCAAGAATGAGGATTATATAAATATAAAAATATTTATAATTATCATAAGACATAGGCCTTGTGATTATTATAGAAACAGCAATGAAGTCTTTGTCTTGCTACTAAAGAAGAGTGTGCTGACCGCAAATCTGTGTCGGAAGGCTTCACAAAATGTGTGCCATCTTCAATAATTGATTTAATACTAATTTCCATAAGATATTCCCTCTCCCCCAAAAAGCACACAAACCAGAGAAGTGTCATCTGCTAAACTGTAGATCCATAGGGTGCTCTAGAAGCTCATCTGCAAACCAGGCACACACAGGGTGGTGAGTTTATGAGAGAAATGGAATCTCTTCCACATGCACAAACCCAGGTGGCATCGATCACATCAGCTGATAATGGTGATTATTATTTCCCATCATTGCCCTTCTGGGATCTGCATTTTTGCATTATGCAAAGCGCTTATAATTAGCCAGTGAAAGATTTGGAGCTGAGCTAGTTTAAAAAAAAAAAACATTAAGGTCAGTATGATGGAATGTATACAGCAATTCCATCTCATAATGTTAAGTACCTTCGGTTGAAGGTCACCCGGCTAGCTCAGTCGGTGGAACATGAGACTTCTATGGCCAAAGAGGCCTTTTCTAGAGATGCCTTTTAGTAAAATCAGACGCCACATGTTTGCTTGTGTTATGGCATTCAGTCATCTTCAGCAACTCTACAAATACGCTGCGAGGAACAAAAGGGAAGCAAAACAGGAGCGAAGAAATTCTGCCGAATCACAAGCCATGATCTCAGCCACAGGTTCGCTGCCAGGAGGAATCCTTGAGATGCCACCCTTCATTGTGGGGATCTAGAAATAAAGAGCTTTGAAAGTAGACCTCCTTCCTCCCTCCGATTTCCCTGTCAAGATACATAAAAGAATTCAAACTAATCAAAAAGCCCAAGTGAGCCGGCTGGTTAACTAAGACAGGCCCAACCTTGAGTTCAGAGAGCTCTCTAATGCTTTCCACCTGCCTCTCCCAAAAACAAAGTTTCCAGGATGTATTGACTGCAAAGGAGCCGGGCTCCGAAAGAGAAAGCTCATACGGTAGCCGCAATGGCATATCCTGGAAGTTAACTCAACACTGAAAACGCTGTCACTCCTGAGAAATGACCCTGTGCCCAAGACAATGAGTTTCTTTCTTTTTTTAAAAAAAGCTGTTTTTAAAAAGTCGCCAATTGAGATAGGAAGCAGTTAGTTCTTGAGGCTTTTTATATTCTTACTCATCCAAATTTAGCATTGGCTGGTCCTCTGCACCCGGCTAGGTGAACATCTCATCATCTCACGTTCCTTTCCTGTGCCTCCGCACACGGGTTCCTCCCCGACACCCAGGCTGCTGCCCTGTCTGCTGCCCTGTCTGGCATGGTCTGTCCTTTTAACCATCTCTCTGAATCCCTCGAGGCACCATGGTCCTTTAGCAAGGACACTGAGAATGGTGAGGGAGGAGGGGATGGAGCAGTGTGTGTCTAAGATTGGCCGACCCTGGTGGAAACCGTTCATCTCAACAGTGGTTTGTAATGAAACTTAATTTTACATGGTCTCATATTATCCAGTTGTATGCAGTTCCAAGGTCTTACGGCCATTCTGATAAGATTTGAAAGGGACAGACTGATGATACTATAGAGAGAAAGGACCATAAAAGATGTCACAGAGAGTTACAACAGGTCATTCTCAAGAGGCCTCTTAAGTTGGTCTTCCTCCTTGGGGTTGGTTTGATAGGCCCCAAAAAGGTGATTTCAAGTGTGTACCCAGGGGTGATGGATTTCCTGGTGTGTTTTTTCATACACATATGTACAAATGTATATGTATGTACATATATTCTGTACATATACACTCAATGCATAAACCAGATTTCTAATTGATTTGCAAATGGAGACATTCCTTACCAGAAACTACACTCCCCAAGACTGCTTGTACAAGGCACTTGCTTCTGAATAATGGACAGGTAAGAAGCTGAATTTGTGTCCAGGAAGTTGCCCAGTGAGTGCGAAATCAGAACCTACCCCCTTCTCTTTCCAGGGCTTAAAAAGTGGGCCCCGGCCGGGCGCAGTGGCTCACGCCTGTAATCCTAGCTCTCTGGGAGGCCAGCCTGAGCAAGAGCGAGACCCCGTCTCTACTAAAAATACAAAGAAATTAATCGGACAACTAAAAATATATAGAAAAAATTAGTCGGGCATGGTGGCGCATGCCTGTAGTCCCAGCTACTCGGGAGGCTGAGGCAGGAGGATCGCTTGAGCCCAGGAGTTTGAGGTTGCTGTGAGCTAGGCTGACGCCACGGCACTCTAGCCTGGGCATCACAGTGAGACTCTGTCTCAAAAAAAAAAAAAAAAAGTGGGCCCTGGTTAAAAACCATGCTGGCTCTGCCACTTGCTGGGCTAGCTGTTGTTAGGAAACTTCTCAGCTGTTCTGTGTCTTGGTTTCCCAAGTGTAAAAGGCAAACAGCAATGATTCCTGACTTACAGGGTTGTTGTATAATGTGCTTAGAACATTAAGTAGCACCTGGTAAGCACTTACTCAAAGTTAGTTTTTATGATTTTTATTTTCATCATTTCTCTAATATCTAGAAATATCATTTCCATTATAATATAATAATCCTAATGGCAAAAGCAGCCCATATTGATGTTGTTTAACTTTGAAGATTATTCTAAATCCAGGAGCGCCAAGAAAGATCTCATTTCAGTCGGCTGATTGTAAAATAGTTTTTTCTCTTCCTTCTCCACTGTACCTGGGACTCAGCTCCACTCTGGAATTAACTCTTATTCTCTCTTTTCTTTTTCTTTTTTAATTCGTCAGACCACATATGCAGACGGCCGTGAGGCCCCTCAGGGCAGCTTTAGGCACTGTCAGCTCCTGCAAACGCATCTCCCCTCACTCTCCACCCGCCCAAGGGCCTGGAACTAGGCCTGGGCTTCCTCCTCCCAGGTGTGATCTGGCGCCCTCGGCCCAAGGTGAGGCGTGGCCTTCTAGAAGATTCATCGGGTAGGGGGCTCGCTCTGCTCCAGCCCTTCCCCAGGGGACGCCCTGTCCAAGTTTTGGGGATACCCCGGTTAGGCATCAATCAGGTGGCCTGAAACGTATCCCTGAAACACCTGCATGTAAAAGGTTTTGCTGCCTTCACCTGTGGTTTTTTTTTTTGTATTTGATAATTAGGGAGTAGCCACACCTACCTCCGTGTCTATTGGATAAAGAGGTGAATAGGGTTTCTTTTTCTTCTTTTTCCTTAAAGCACACGGAGTTCCCAGTTGGACGGAGGCAGTGCAGACCTGTCTGAGGCGGCGTGGGGCGAGGAGCAGTCCAGGTGCAGTACCCGAGCCTGCCCCGCACCCCGCCCGGGCTGGAGTTTCTGTCCCCTCCCCTCCCTTCCCCGCTGCTGTCCCCTTGGCTGGAGGACTGGCTGGGCCCCACAGCAATCCAGGCGTCCTTCCCTCCCCCCTCCCCGGCCGGAGCCCCTCTGCCTAGCAGAGTGTTAGGACGTGTGACATCCGCACCCCAATCTCAGCAGGAGGGGAGAGGGGAGGAAAATAGGAATGTCAACATTTATTTTCTAAAAGGGGAGGGAAAAAGTCTGTGGGCAAGCAGGCCATGCTGGGGGGAGGAGGAATCCACGGTTTGTCCAGGTAGCACATTCCAGAGAGTGAGTAAAGTGTCCAGGGATGCTGGACGCAGGTCACAGGAATAGACGACGTTTCAACAGGATGACGGGAGCTGTTTACCGCGCTGCTGGAAGGATGCCGAAGGCTTTAGCAGGCAGCGTGGTGCCTGCCGCAGGCCGGTGCGTTACCTGCCCTTTCCTGCTGGAAGGGCTGAAGCAACCAGTGACCTGCCCAGGGTCACACACCTCGCTGGGGACAGAAATAGCTCTGACTCCTCCTTCCTGGCTCTGACAGCAGCCTGCGTCTCCTTATTACTGTACTATCATTCCGATCTGAATCACTGAAATTGCTCCTAATTGCACGCCTCCGGTGATCTCTAACTGCCAAGCTAGCCCAGGTGGGACGGACTGAAGTTTTGCAAACTCCTGATTATGGAATTAAAATGCTGGGATGGAAGGGACAGATAGGGAAAAGTGTTTGAAAACGACTTTAAAACTGCTGACAATGGTCATATTTAGATGTTTTGCTTGTTTTGAGACAGGGTCTCACTCTGTTGCCCAGGCGGGAGTGCAGTGGCGTCATCGTAGCTCACTGCAGCCTGGAACTCCTGGGCTCCAGTAGCCGGGACTGCAGACATGTGCCACCATATCTGGCTGTTTGGGGTTTTTTTATTTTATTTTTTGTAGAGACGGGGGCCTCACTTTGTTGCACAGGCTGGTCTGGAACTCCCAGCCTCAAGCAATCCTCCTGCCTCGGCCTCCCAAAGTGCCGGGATTACAGCCGTGGTCCACCACACCCAGACTCAGATTTTTAAAAAATGAAAGTATCACCTCCAATGTGTCAATATTGGAACAGAGAAACACCTGGTATTCGAATGGCTGCCGTTCAAAAAGGCCCTGGGGGTCAACCTCTGATATTTCTAAGCAGTCAATCTTCACACTCTTCCTTTCTGTGCCTGCTAAATTACTGTCTCATTTTGGCGTTTTAACTTCCCTTTTAACCCTTTTATAGGCAGCTTTGGGGAGGGGGAGGGCCTGGGAAACAACCAGGCATTTAAATTCACATCCGTACACGGGGCTGGACACATGCTCTGGAAAGAAAGTAAATTCCACCTGGCAAATTGCTCTAACTGATTCATTTGTCCACGAAAAGACGCCGCCTACCTGCTTGCAGGTATTCAGGTAAATGACAGGTGGGCGGGACCTACTGACTGTTTCAATCCCTAAGGTCCTAGCAATGCTTTATCTGCCTTGGCTTCCGTGATGTCACCCGTTTCCTGCTCGGGACCGACCAATGCCCTCCTCCTTCCTCCAGGCACCTGTACACCGAAGCTGAGGCTGGTCACAGCTCAGGCCGCCCAAGGAGCTGCCCGGTCCACCTGCAGGGGTGAGAGGTGCCCACTCGCTGCTGCTTTGAGAGCCCCAGACAGACACTCGAAAAGGTGAGTTGAAACCCTCCGTTTTTCTCTCTTGGCATTTAGATCACTGGCCACGGAGGGATCTGAAGGAGGAATTCGAATGAAAAATACAAGCTGAATGGCTCAGCCCTGGCCGTCTGCCCCGGAGGGAGAAGCCTCTTTGGGAGGAAACAGTAGAGAGATGCCTTTGACATTCTGGTTGCACAGTAAAGTTCTCCCCGGCCGGATACTTAATCCTTTTTGTTTTTCCCAATCATTAATCCAGCCTCTGCTTGCCTTCCAACTTAATCTGATTTTTTTAAAACCCTGGAGAGAAGTGAAGACTTTTTTTTTTTTGAAACTTAGCTCAAAGGCACAGGCATGTCATGGGGGCCGGGGGTGGGAGAGCAGTCGGACTGAATTCAGGGTTGTCTTATTTTTGCCTTTTTTGCCTTATTTTGCTTAGCTTTCTGTATTCATCTCACCAGAGGCAATTTCGATCTAAGCCTGTGAGACATCTCCAGATTTTGTTTGTTTGTTTGTTTGTTTGTTTTTCCCCTGAAAGTCTGTTCCACAGACAGGTAAATTCTTTTGCCCTATTTAGAAGCCCTCCATTCCAGTTTTCCTCTCTCTTCTCCGAGAAAGTCTACCGTTTTCTGTGTTGAACACTCTTTTTCAAAACTGCTTTGCGGTGTGGATTAGAATTGTTTACATTTCGACCCAGACTGGCTGCCAGCTGACGTTTGGTTAAAGAAAAGATTATTCCCTCAGTGCCACAAGAATGTAACTGCAGGTCTGATTTTTAATTTTTTGGAACTCTTCCATTTTTTTTTTCTGTCTCTTTTGCTTTTAATAGCAAATATGTGGAGGATATTGCTCTGCCAGGACCTGACGTTTAGAGTAACTTTACCTCTAGGATCCATTTTTGTTTTCCTAATCCTTATCACGCAGCCTGTACTACCTCTGCTCTTGACAGCCCAGTCGGCATCGTCTACACCTGATTTTGTTGTCGGACAAAGGAAGGAAACCATTTCCAAACCCAATTCCCTACTGGGGTGAGCTGGAAAACTTTGGGAGAGAAATAAATCTGCGAGGCCCTTTATTGTAGATTCTTTCATCAGCTGTTTTTCTGAGATTTCCGTTAGCAAATATGTTTGCAAGGCAATAATAATCTGTTAGGAATTATGTTCCTGTTTATCCACCCAGAAGTTCAAAGTGTGTGTAAATTCTCCAAAGGTATAAATTGAAACAAGCTGAGAACACTTTTGCCTTAAACGGTTGCCTCTCACCCCTAAGAATCTGCCGGGCTCTTGTAGCCAATTTCTGTCCTGTTCCTTGGAGGCGTGTGTTGTTCGCCTTTAACTGCTCTTTGTGTCTGTTATTTTTCCTGAGTTTGTGAGTTTGAGGGGTGACCACTGTGTGTCCCTTACTAACATTCTCACTTGATTCAGAGCAAAGAGAGAAAAAGATCACCTATATCCCGAACCTTCTGGGTTAAAAATATGTCTTAACCTCTTTTGAAGATTGGATTCCTTCTGGTTTACCATGGTTGATTAGTTCTCTTCACAGTAGTTAATTTATGATTAAACAAATCATTTCATCACTGTATGTCGGTGTGTCTGGCTATTAAAGGAACAAAAGCTGTGGACGCTGTTATCCCCAGGTATAAAAAAGGAAAAAAATGACAGAGACTAGAATTCAGAGTCAGATTACGTAGAATGTAGTTGATCTGTTGGTTATTTGCACATCAGTACTGTCCAAAGTTTGTGTAGTAATAATTCTTTGGGTTCAAGTGGATATAAGGCCTGATGGAAAAATGTGCAATCTATTCCATTTACATCCTTGAGCAAGTTACTTAGCTTCTCTGACCCTCAGTCTCTTCATCAGTAATACGGAAGATAATATTCCCTATGATATAATGTGGTCCTAAGAAGTAAATGAGGTAATTAACGTATGTTAGCCTCTAGTGACTGGTGCTTAGTGGTGCCACATTAAGGCTAGGCCCTCTCCTGAAGGAATTTTCCTGAGGTACTTGGAGGAGACAGTCTGAGCGGACCAAGATAAAGATAGCACGTGGTTGCAATTGTTAGGAACTGTGATAGTTCTTGTTATTGTAATTAATTGTAAGTAATTAACTTCACCGTTAACAGTTCAGAGAAAACAGGCAGAAGGCAGGAGAATGCTTAAGCGATGTCATTAGACAAGCTGGGCAGATTTCTCTCCAGGAGCCTCCCAGGCAAAACTTTTAGGAGTTTCTGGCCTCTAGGTCACTCTTTCCTTTTTCCCACCCTAAGGCTCTCAGCCCACAACAGACCCGCAAGATGTGGTTCTGCACAGGCCTTGCGGGCGGTGGGGGGAATGTTCCGTTGTCATTTGCTGTGATCTGCCTTGGCAGGGAGCCCTTTCTGCCTTCAGCTGTGCTGTCCCCAGGGCAGACTGGGTGCTTGGTCTCCTCCAGTCTCCCAGATAAATACCCTCACCCCGGCCTCGGGGAGTGTCCGTGCCAGGACAGGGGCAGGAGGAGGCAGCCTGCCCTGTACCTGGAAGGGAGGCTCGTGAGCCGTTGTGAATGTCATGGGCCCCCTAATGGAATATCCTGTGCCTTTCAATGACCTTGAGTCATTGCACAAGCGCAGGTGCATGTCCAGGCCCCCGGTAGTTTCTCCAGGTCGAAGGGATAATGCAGGTTGTCGTGTTCTAGAGTAAGGGATTAGTGGATTGAGATCAATAGGTTCTAACCTTGAACCTACTACTAGTCTGTTTGCATAGGGGACTCCGCCAGTTGAAATGCCTGGTCTTTTGCAGACTCTGGGAAAGGACCTCAACCTTCCTGCCTGTTGGTTTCCTTTTCTATATTTTTTCCCCCAAAAAGGGATGCTAACATGGTGTAATTCACAAACTGTTTTCAGTCCTTACAGCAGAAGCCAAATGGGCTACACACCTACGCGTGTGGGTCAGACTGCCTGGAGGGGCCGGGTGATGCCTCACTAGGAAATACTCATCTATTCATCTCATTCTAGGTGGAACAGTGCCACTTCTTAAGAATATGGTCTAGGCTGGGCGCAGTGGCTCACGCCTGTAATCCTAGCTCTCTAGGAGGCCAGCCTGAGCAAGAGCGAGACCCCATCTCTACTAAAAATAGAAAGAAATTAATTGGACAACTAAAAATACATAGAAAAAAAAAATTAGCCGGGCATGGTGGTGCATGCCTGTAGTCCCAGCTACTCGGGAGGCTGAGGTAGAAGGATTGCTTGAGCCCAGGAGTTTGAGGTTGCTGTGAGCTAGGCTGATGCCACGGCACTCTAGCCTGGGCAACACAGTGAGACTCTGTCTCAAAAAAAAAAAAAAAAAGAATATGGTCTGGTCTCTGGCATCACACTAGCAGGGGTCAAAACCCAGTTCTACCATGTGCCTCCTGTGTGACCTGGGACAGTTCCTTTAACCTGCTTTCCTCAGCTGTGAAAAGGGTTATCATGAAGATGAAATGAGTTGAAATATGCAAAGTGATTGGAATGGTACCTGCCATAATGTTAGCAGTTACTCATATTATTTTCTTGAAAGGAAAGCATAGTGGGTAGAATCAGACATGTGCATTTGAGACCCAGTCCTGCCATGTAATGAGTAGCCTAAATAAGTTCCTTAATATCTCTGCCTCAGTTTCATCATCTAGAAAATGGAATACTTTCCAAACTCAGTACTGCTGTGAGGAGTCACTGAAATAGTTCCATGTAGAGTGTCTGGCATGTAGTAAGTGTTCAGTAAGTGTTAACTATTGTTACATTCTTTTTAAAAATTATTATATTGGTTACAGTTAGACTTCTTAGGTCATGCTACAGTCAGGCTATAACAATGATGGAAATAGTCGTAAGTTAAGGTCCAAAGGCTCTGAGCAAAACAGATTTCCCAGAAAGGCCCCCAAAGGCTTGGAGGGAAAGCCTGTTAACAAAGATTATCTTGTTTGTCTTGGAGTTCCGGGGCAGGGTGGCTGCCAGTTGAAATGCCTGGTCTTTTGCAGACCTGTGAGCAGTGGGTGGGATTCTGCCATGTGGGTCAATAGTGGATTCTTCTGGAGCAGTGATGCCTGGCTTCACCTCTGTCTCCTGTCTCCATGACCTTGACCAGGACCTCCTTTTTACATTCAAATTCTTCACTTAGAGTGGAGAATATAGGGTCTGCTAGGATTTTGACTACATGGAAGGCCATGAGTAAGATGCTACCAAAGAGAGGACATAGAAGGGAGGCTCTAAAATGTGTCCTCCTCATGGCCTCAGTATTTGTGGACTTCCTGGTAGTACAGAACTAGTCCTGATATTTATGGCTGGCATTGCATACACTCACTTTTGTGTGGGTGGCAAATTTATTGCCTTGTGACAGTCCCTCCAAAGTATCAAGGGCTTTTCAAAACTATGTAGAGGAAAGACTATATCACCCTTCCTGCATTCATGGGATTAACTATCTACTGTCCCCAAAGAATAGGGTTGACATGAAAACCATAGAAAACCATAAAAGAATGGAAAACAGCACTGAGCTGAACTCAGGAACAGAAAATGTTGGTTGTCTCGTATAAGCTTCGTGCATTGACCATTTCTTCCTTGTTTTGTTCTGTGTGACATGAGGACACCACAGTGACCTTGTTAGTTACACAGAGACATACTTCGGATCAGTATGAGGAAGAACTTTCCATGAATTAGAGTTGTCCAAAAATGTGGTAGGTTGCCTTTGCCGGTACTGAGTTCCTTGTCACTGAAAGTGATCATTTTTTGGTATATTTTAGTGCCTGAGGTGTGTTTGCCAGATGAATGAATGAATCAAGAAATGAATGACAAAACGGATTTGTGTTTCTTCAGTAGCGCATACACTCATCTGTAAAACGAAGATTATATCACTGATGATCTCATAGGATTATTTTAGAGATTAAATGAAAACATACATGTCAGTACCCAGCACAGGATCATACACAGAGCAAACTGCTTACTAAATAGTAAGAATTATATTTTTTATTTTATATTCTAAAAAGGAGAGGAGAAAAGGAATTCCTGCTTCAGGTACAGGGTAGACAACATGACCTCCGAATTTGAGATTTGCAGTTTTTATGATTGTTGCTTTATTCTTATTCCCTTCGTTCCTGCCCTTCTTCCTCTGCCTCTTCTAAAGGAACTTCTCTGTGCCCTGGGGAGCCACTTCTAACACTGGTAGTAGGTTCCATCCCAATTAACTAGGAACATTTTTTAGCATCACTGATTTGTGACTTGGAATGTGTGGACTTAAATTCCACCATTATTTTCAAGTGACTCGTATTTGCTTCTTGTGTTTAACGCATCTGTCACGGGCACCCAGAAGACTTTACCAATAGCAGAGGTGCAAACGCTCCAAGAATTTTCTTTAATAGCCTCTTGGCACAAGAATGCATGCATGATGGTGAGGTCTAATTATGTCATTGCTGTCTGTTGAGATGATTTCCATAACTTGCTCATGACTGCTTTTGTCAGGCACGTGGCCTTTTTTGACTAGAGCGCTGCATGTTTAGGCTTCCGCGTACTCACGTTAATACATGAGTCACCTGTGTTTTCAAACTCCTCGTTAAGTATTATGGTCATACTTAGATTACGTCTTCCACAACACACACACGCTCAGCCATTCTATCTGTGGCCTTTTTCTCCCTGGAGGCCCTTGCAAATTTGGTCTAATAGTCATCTCCGAAGACATCTGTGTTCTAACTTATAAATAGATTAGAAGGAAATTAGTACATTTTTATACAAGGGCAGAGCTGCTGTTCCTAAGAATATAGCAGTTTAAGTGGCTGCCACCCCAAACGATTTTCCTTATTTCCAAGACGTGTAGAGTGTTGAAATGGATCGTTGGGGCTATTCACCCCATTCCTGTGGGAATACCCCTGGAAATACATAGCCCCTCATGTATTCATTTCATAGGGCTGCCATCAAATTACCATAAACTTGGTGGCTTAAAACAACTCAGATTTGTTCTCAACGTTCTGGATGCCGGAAGTTTGAAATCAAAGTGTCAGCAGGGCCATGCTCCCTCCAAGGCTCTGGGAGAGTCTGCCCTTGCCTCTTGCAATCTCTGGTGGTCCCAGACATTCCCTAGCTTAGGGCTGTATTATTCCAGTCTCTGCCTCGATCCTGACGTCACCTCCGCCTCTGTGTGTGTGTCTTCTTCTCCTCTCTTATAAGTTTCTCTTGTCATTGGATTTGGAGCCCACTCCGATAATCCAGGATGATCTTATCTCAAGATCCTAAACTTAATGACATCTTCAAAGATCATTTTTTCCAGTAAGGTCATATTCACAGGTCCTGGGGTTAAGATGTGGATGTCTCCTTTGGGGGGCCGTTATTATACCCACTGTACCCTCCAGCTGACATCCACATACACCATCGCTTCTAACTACTTTCAGGGGATTTCTTGTCCACTTGGAGGCCGAAATATTGGGCAAAGTACAGGCGAGGAGAGAGTTAGAATTGGCGGCCTTCACCACTACCATTATTTCTATGTTCACGGCACAGTAGTGTTTTATACTCTAAAGACCTACTGAGTTCTTCCAGTCAACAGTGTGATACATGTAATAAAACAAATCAGTGAAGGCTGTCTTAGATTGCATTAGTAGACAAGTAGTATCCCGGTCAAGGAAGTGACCACAGAATCCCAAGTTCACCAAACCACAACTGGATAAGTGTTCATTTCCAGGCGTCAAGTTTTCAAAGGGACCTTAACAAGCTAGAAGGCATCCTGCGTGGACCCTTTACTACCACCTGGACTACCCAGGGAGACGATTGGAAGAACCAGAGACAAAGAGAAAAAACAAGGGAGAAACCACCAATGCTGTCTCTAATTTGGCAAGGGTGGGTAGGGAGTTATCATATTTTAAGAGAGTAAATGTGATGATATTTGTTGCAAGGAAAGGCAGAACAAGGGCCAAAGGTCAAAGCAACAAGAGAGAAGCACTGAGCTGTTCGAAAGCTGACAAGCTCTCCATCCATGGAAGCGTTTCAAACAGAGGCTCATAGGTCATTCTTTAGGGACGTTGAAAAGAGGATTTTTTCACTTGGTGAGAATATAATATCCTCATCCAACTCAAAGCCCTATGACTTATGACTCCTAAATAAATAATTGTAAAGCCTCAGCTAGAGGTCACCATGTGGGTCGCATCAAGAGAGCTCTCTTTTTTGACGGATGCATTTGCTTGGGTTCTTCTCCTCACCTGGATTCCTTCCCACTTGTCCACGTCTCATTTATCTTTCATCGTCCTTCCCAAGGACCGCCTATTCGTTAACTTCCCCTGATGGTTCTGGGCCACACTCCTGTGTTGTTGTGTCCCTTCTCCTCCAAAGCTTGTCCATGGCTCCTGTTTCAGGGCACCAAACTCATTGCCATTTATTGTGTATTCTCTTGCAGTGTTTTAACATTTTTTTCTTATGCGTGAGGTCTGTTTTCCTAATTAGACTTAAACCCATTGAAAATGAAATTGACTTCCCTATGAGAATGCCCAGAAAGTTTAAGGCCAATGCCAGGCATGGACTAGGCAATCAATGAACACCTGTAAAATTGAAACACAGCAGGAAAATGTTAAGAATTCAAATATCTTTATCTTGTCCTTGCCTCCATAAAACTTGATTGTAAACATTTCCTGAAATTATTTTTCGGCTTCGGATGGAAGAATGCCAGCTTGCTTCTTTTCCATACTTCTCCTCTGACATCAGCACTTCCCGGGATCCTGCAGTAACTCTTTGCATGAACAGAGACCTTAGTCAATGCAAAATACTCTGCTTTCATTTCTATTGCTTGCAAGGGGTCAGTTCTATTTCACCGTGTTTGTAGACTAGGAAATGGAAGGACATCTTTTCTGTAGCAGAGTTCTTACAAACAAACCCAAGTGTGATACCCCTGGGGAAAGGTGGTAAAATCTGTCAGGAGAGGCAAAGCTCTTGTCTAACCTGCTTGTGAGAGGCCTTCTCTGGCTTCTAAAACTTGTGTCTAATTGGCTAGCCACTTGGGACCCTTTTTCACTTAACTGCTTCCTTTACTTTTTCCACTTTCTGAACATCAGTTATTGACTCCAGATGTGTTACGTTGTCTTCTTTCAGTGCAATTCTCCTGTAATTTCCTGACACATTTCTGACCTCTTTAAAGAACATTTATATATATATATTTTTTTGTATTTTCTGTAGTGTTAGCAGTACTATGCAGGCTAGTGTCATTCACAGATCTCATTAATGGGTGGCTTACTGCCTCTTCAAGGTCATTGACTTGGATGTTAAGCAGAAGCAGAGCTAACCCAACCTTTGCAGCGGCCCACGAGCACCTGGCTCCCCGCTTCCCTCTGCAATGTATGCCCCCCTCCCACAAGCACACACATCACCCCTCGCTTCCAACCCAGGCTGTTGGTTCAAAGAAAATTATTAGCCCATGCGTGACCATTTTTATTAAGGTCACTAGACCTAATTCTTTCCCATTGCATATGTGTCTATAAGCTAAGGAATAGCCCAAATAGCATCTGCCTGTCCTCTTGTGTATGTTTGTTTACAGTTGCTATTTATTTAAAAATTAATGGCATATTATTGATACTTTTAAGTCTCACTGAATTTTTCTAAAATCTGAAGTGTAACCATTAATTTACTTTGTTTAATAGAGAAAACTAGAGTTTGACTTAACTTTGACAATTGCGTTTCTTCCAATGATCTAATTTAGGAGTTAGAGCCAGGGCCAGGGCAGTGCTTTGGCACACGTGTCTGCTGGACGAATTATTTTAGAAAGAGATTAGGCTGTCGATCGAAGAAGGTACTGGCATCGGTCCATTTGGTTCCTCCGTGGGTATATTTCTGCTCTTCGCGGTCTGGAATGGAGTCCCTGACTGTGATTGTGATCTTTGCACTGAAGTGTGGCCCCAGGGAGACCCACTAAGCAGTCTTTCTGCTCCAGGGAGCTTCAGCTTTAAAGCATCATGCACAACAACAACAACAACAAAACCCTTAATCTCAGTTTCTTTAAACTAAAAGTTATCTGGGAAATCGTCAGCTACAGGGTTAGCTTTCACGTGTTTGAAACGCACTGTAAGATGTTAGGGTTGGTTGAAGGGCTTAAAAGATTTTGAGCATCTTTTAAATGAGTAAAAATTACAAAGCAAACCCAGCCACAGTAGGATGGAGCCTCATGATGTTTGTAAAATGTCACGCTCTGTGTAGTGTCCACGCTGGAGAGAACTGCTTATTACTTGACCAGCTCTATCACATACTCATGAAACAAAGGTCTTACAGGATCAGCCCATTTTGTGTTCTTTTGAGACCTTGCTTTGGATTACCCCTCTTTCCTCTTACTTGAAGCAAGTTGCTCCTGCTTGCCCTGAACCCTTCGGCAAACTGTTCACCTGGCATCTCTGTCAAAGCTAACAGTCCACTGGAGCAA
>NW_012140747.1:232228-242226 GCF_000956105.1 Propithecus coquereli | reverse complement strand
TAAAAATAGAAAAATCAGCTGGGCATGGTGGCACGTGCCTATAGTCCTAGCCACTCGGGAGGCTGAGGCAGGAGGATCGTTTGAGGTTGCTGTGAGCTAGGCTGACACCACTGCACTCCAGCCTGGGCAATAGAGTAAGACCGTGTCTCAAAACAAAAACCAAAAAACAAACCCACCAGATTCCCCCACTTCTGTCCTGGAGTTTGGGGGTTCATTCTACACATATATTGGAGGGGAGACACTGATAAATTGGGGAGCTTGCAGGAGAGATTTGGAAGCTGAAGAAATGCTGGATGAACTGAGGCTACTCAACCTGAGGGAGGACATGGGCTCTGTCTTCAAATAATTATAGGATTTAAGGAATTAGACGTATTCTAAAGAGCTCCTAGAATAATACTGGCACCTGTGGGGGAGGGGCAGTGAGGTATAGGGAGGCAAATTTTTGCTTAATATGCAGACTTTTATCCCTAATAGTTAAAGCTATCAAAGGCAGAATGATCTATTTTATAAAGTAATAGAGGTCTTTGTCGGGGGAGGGCCATCTCTCGAGGCTTCCTTTCAATTCAGAGTCTGGCTACAATGTTTCATTTTTGAAGAAGTTAAAGTACCAACACAGGACACCCTGCCATTTGACTACAAAGGTGGGTTCTTCTTAATAATGTGGAATCCTCCTACTGTTATTAGAAAACTGTGACTCAGGCAACGGTTTCAGGGATGCTTTAGGGTCAAATCGTGTCCTTACAATAGGAAGAAAATGAGCGGTTATCGGTGTGGCATGCCAGGTGGTATGTTCATCCGATTGTCTTTTTAGCAGACTATGTGGTTTATTTTGGCAACTATATCAGATGACTATTTTCTATAAAGTCAGGGTGCATTAAAAGAAGAATTAGTGGGACAGTAGCACACCGAGGACCCCATTGTTCTAATGGGTTACCTTATGCAGAAATTCTTCTGCTTCCGAACAGGCTATATTCCCAAGGCTGTTGTTCAATCTGTTTAGTGTAGGTGACCGCAGACACACGCTCTCTCTGGGTTGCAGGTAGCACACACTCGCTTTTGCTCTGGTACGTATTTTGTCATCAGCCAGGAAGTTCAGAATTTGAGATTTAGACGGAGAAGCTTCTATACAGGTGTCAGGCCAGACCCTAAAATGGTGGGGAAAAAAACAGGGGTTAGGGGCAAGGAAAGATGGAGGTTTTTATTTTTCCTGGGACTTCTCAGCACTGCATTGGTGGTTTTGACTCTCTATATCTCTAAATGCCACCTCAGGCTCTGTCTTACTGCAAATCAGAAGGAAGAAGGGAAGGCGGTTGCTAAGACACAGGATTGTTACCAAGGAAGTTACAGTTTCCACACACCCCCGGACCCCATACACACACCCAAGGAGGAAACCAATCTGCTTCCCGGCTTGTTCTCACTCCAAACTGCCAAAAAGCTGTATCACAGCTTTCTACTTGCTCTAGCCACGGCCAGAAGTGCTGATAGCAGATATTTTGAGTAAATTTAAGTAGATGCAAAGCTGACAGGCTCTGTCTTAGATTTCAGGAAGAAAATAGTTTACTTTTTAAGCCCTAATAATTTTTGATCATTTCTTCTCAATTCAGCAGCAAGGCGCATATATGTCTAAAAACATGATGCATCATACATGTTTATAAGATATAAACTGGAAATAAGTACCGCTGGGTAAATGAGTCTAGCTAGTTCTTTTCCTTAGAGCCAAAACTGCTTATTCAGTCAATCCTCTCATGATCTGTTTCTATTCATGCAGGCTTTATTTAGTCTGAAGCAAAGTTGGAAGATATATACAGCACTGTTTACGTTAATATTATATTAAGAATTTTGTTTACCCACATGGGTATGTGCCACGGAATTTAAATTGCTTTCAGGAAGAAAAAGGAAGGAAGGGAGGAAGAAAGGGAGGGAGGGAAGGAAAAGAAAAGAGAATTGGAGTTGTGGCTAAAACCTGCCATTTTTGCTTACACCATTGTATTCATTCTGTCTCAGGCATTTCAGCACTCAGCAAAGTCGAGGAATCTTTTTCTTCAGAGTCTTTGACATCTCTATAGTCATGGACCACATAGTGAGATTTTGGTCAGTGATGGACTGTATATATGATAGTGGTCCCACGATATTATAGTACTATATATTTACTGTACCGTTTCTATATTTAGACGTGTTTAGAAACACAAATAATCACCAATGTGTTACAAGTGCCTATAGCAGTGGTCCCCAACCTTTTTGGCACCAGGGATTGGTTTCATGGAAGACAATTTTTCCTTGGACCAGGGGTTGGAGGGATCGGTTTTGGGATGATTCAGGTGTGTTACATTTATTGTGCACTCAAACCTCTCTGCTAATGATAACTGTATTTGCAAGCGCTCCCCAGCGCTAGCATCACCGCCTCAGCTCCACCTCAGATCATCAGGCGTTAGAGTCTCATAAGGAGCCGCAACCTAGATCCCTCGTGTGTGCAGTTTACAGTAGGGTTCGCGCTCCTATGAGAATCTAATGGTGCTGCTGATCCGACAGGAGGCGGAGCTCAGGCGGTGATGCGAGTGATGGGGAGCGGCTGTAAATACAGATGAAGCTTCGCTCACTCACCCACCGCTCACCTCCCGCTGTGCAGCCCAGTTCCTAACAGGCCACGGACCAGTACTGGTCCTCTGCCTAGGGGTTAGGGAGCGACCGCAGGCCTGCAGTATTCAGAACAGGTTTGTAGCGTAGGAGCAATAGGCTGCACCACATAGCCTAGGTGTGTAGTAGGCTATCCCCTCTAGGTTTGTGTGAGTCCACTCTGTGACATTCACACAACGAAGAAATCCTCACGATGCATTTCTCAGGACCTGTCCTTGTCATTAAGTGATGCGTGACTGTGCTTGCAATGGGTCCTGAAGAGATTTGAAGCCCTTTAATTTCCTGGGACTCCTGTATTGAATTAGTTACATTATTGGTATTCTGATTAATCATAATCAAGAAAGATGCTGGGAGACAAAGTAGCAAAATGGTTAAGAGCAGAAACTCAGAGTCAGACAGCCCTTTCTGGGCTTGTGTCCTTTTTGTTATGACTGGCAGGTTACTTACATACTACCTTTCAGTTTCTTCACTGTTAAAAAAAAAAAAATCCTGGACATTTGTGAGGATCAAATAACATATATAAGGCACCTAGTACAGTGCCTGGAACATGGTAAGTGCTCAAAAAACTGTCAGAAAGCAAAAACAAAATAAAAAATCCCCACTTCATTAGCGCAGAATCGTAGCACTCTATTTCTGAAAGGACTGTGTATCACCTAGTCTGGCGGTTGGCAATTTTTTTTCCCGTAAGCTAGGGTTCTTTGAACAGAATATTATGAAGAACCTGATGTATCAAAGAAATAAAAGCAGAGCTGGGACCGGGTGTGGGGAGAGAAGTGGGCAAAGCTCCGCCATTGTCTCCTCCTGTCCTCACTCCCTTGAAATATCTCGCGGCATCTGACGTCTCTCTTCCAGAGCACGGTTTGAAAACCAGTTGGCAGTCTAGTCCAGTGCCACCATTTCGCCAATAAGGGAGTGGCCCAGACACATGAGTTGCTTTTTCAGTGTTATGACAGGAGCTGCAACCTAAATTCCTGTTATAGACGCTGCCCCTACAGCACAGAATGTGGGACTATATGGCGGAGCTATACCGAGAAACTATAAAAGCTCTAGAGCTTTAGTTCACTATATGTGAACCTTTTTCCCCTATAGTAGATGACAATCTTTTGGGTGGCCCATTTCCATTTTCAAGTTTATTTTTCAACTGTTGTCACTTAAAGCATTTCCTGTGAGGTTCCAGTACCTTCTATCAGTCTTCAGGACAAATAGCAGCTGTATAGATTTCCATAAAATTTGACTGGAAACAACTTGACCCTTCTCCTGCACCCCCTACCTCTGCCTCCTGTGGTCCTGCGCGACGCTAAGTAAAACGCCGTGATCTCCAAATGTTTTCGCGTTCGGGGTATTTTACTTCAACCTCTTGACCAGAGTGTTCTCTCAGGCTTATTAGCGCAGTTCAGAAATGTAAACAACGAAGCTGACTCAATGTAAGTTTGAAGTCAATGTATTTTCTTTTTGAGATAAGGCTGTGTTTGTACAAACAACCCCAGACTATTTGGAAAAGAAAAAAGATGTAATGCAGTTTATGACCGCCACGTATTTCCAAACGTGGCTGGTTTCCTGTTGGGTTATTCCTGTGTCTTTGTGTTCTTGGGGCAAGTTTAAGGTCTTTTTATTTACTTTTGGAAAAGAAGAAAGTTGAGTTCAGAAGGCCAGGGCTTGGCGCCCGCTCTGAGTTAGGTGGCTCAGAACTCTGAGCTGGGCAGTTGGATGCAAAGGGGAGGCAGGATTCTTAGTCGCCACGAAAGTTGACCCAGCGTCCTGGTTTGCACCGATCACCCGAGCTTCTAATTACTCGTGCGCATGCCCACGTCTCCTCTCTGCTGGGAGCAAAGACATATCCTTTAAATCTCTCTCAAAGGTCTCTACATCCTGGTCACTGCCTAGCTCAGAGTTAGTGCTTGAAAAATATTTATTGACTGACTGTCCAAGGTGTAAACCACGCAAGTTGAAAAGCTTCATTACATTGGATTCCTATCTACATTAAAGGAAAATACATATTGTGATAGTATTCTACTGATCTGAAAGAAATTTCTAATTGAAGGAAAGAGCATTATTAGGACAAAGGTAAAAGACCCCTTTTGGGTGGCTCATTTCCATTTGCATGTTTATTTTTCAGCAGTTTTTCTGGAACTATAGCTTTCAGTTTCTGGGCCAATAGAGCTAGACTGGAGACAAAATGAATTTAGTAACACATACATGTAAGAATTATTGAGGACTTAGCCTATGCCCGGCACAAATCTAAGAGCTTTATGTATCATGTCTCATTTAATCCTCACAATACTATAAAGCAGGCTGTTATTATCCCCATTTTACAGATGTGGAAACAAAGACTGACATCACCGGCTCACAGTAGTGGTAGGATTTGAACCCGGGCAGCATGACTAGAGCCCGTTTAACCATTAATGACTGCCTGACTGAGTGATGTGCAAACAGAGGAAAACACTGCATTTACCATAGTAAAACTGCAAACGTCTCAACAGCTCTTATTTCTTCCCGTTCGATTTAGTTGAAAGCTCTGATGTCCTGAATTTTCTGAGTTTTGGAGAAAGAGGAGAGAAATCCCTCAGGGTGTTAACCGTTTTTTTTCTTTTCTCTTGATGTGACAGAAAATTTCATAAATCACTGCTCTATTTAATTTTCTTAACAAATTACGTTTCTTAGAGCACATTTCTTTTGAGTTCCTCTAGACATTTCACAGATATTACCCAAATGATTTTACCACACCAGCATGAGGATGTTAAAGGTAAACATTATTCCCATGGGCATGAATGGAGAAACTGAGGCCCAACAAGGCCAAGTGGCTTGCCCAGGGTCCTGTCGGTCACTCCAGAGCGGGCCCTAAGCCCCAGCCTCCTGAGCCGTGCTCCGTTCCCTGTCCGCTGACACACTGACTCGTGTCTACCGCGAACATAAGTCTTCCACGTGCTGTGAAGCGGAGATGAGCCATCTCGTTCTCTTTCAGGTTTGTGGATGGCGCCTAGAAGACCTTGACTTGCTCCCCAGGAAATACCGTGTTACTGGGTTTCCCGTCACCCTGTTCCCCAGCTGACCATGAGCCAGCCGGACCCTGCCGACGACCCGGACCCCAGCCCCACGCCCCTGTGCACGGTGTGCGGCCAAGCCCACTCCCCCGAGGAGAGCCACTTCTACGTCTACACGGAAGACGTGGACGATGACCTCATCTGCCACATCTGCCTGCAAGCTCTGCTGGACCCTCTGGACACTCCGTGCGGACACACCTACTGCACCCTCTGCCTCACCAGCTTCCTGGTGGAGAAGGACTTCTGCCCCGTGGACCGCAAGCCTCTGGTCCTGCAGCGCTGCAAGAAGTCCAGCATCCTGGTCAACAAGCTTCTCAACAAGCTGCTGGTGACCTGCCCTTTCACGGAGCACTGCGCGGAGGTGCTGCAGCGCTGCGACCTGGAGCGTCACTTTCAAACGAGGTAGGTCCCTCTGGGAAGCCCTGCCCGCGAGGGGCAGCTGGAAGCCTCTGTCTGCCAGGGCCCGGGGGCCTCCAGTGCCCTGGCTGTTCCACCAGGTGCCTGTCTCTCTGTCTCCCTCTGTAACCGATGAGAGGATCCGTTCAAAACAAGCAACATTCTAGGTGTTTATGGCCAAGATTCAGTGTGAGGAAACAGCACTTAGTAGAGATGTGTTTATGGTCTTTGAAAAAAAATTATGGTAAAATACACATAGCATAAAATTTACCATTTTTAACTACTTTTGAGTGCACAGTTGAGTGGCATTAAGTACTTTCACGTTTCGTTACAACCATCGGCACCATCCGTCTCTAGAACTTTCTCATCTTCCCAAACGGAAACTCTGTCCCCGTTCAACGCTAGGTCCCCGCCCCGCTCCCCCAGCCCTGGACGCCACCACCCTGCTCTCCGTCTGCAGGAGTGTGGCCATTCTAAGTACGTGGTGTAAACGGAATCATGCAGAATCTGCCATTTGTGCCTGGCCCCCTTCCTATGCGTGTGCTTTGGAGACGCCGGAGAAAGCTGAGGAGCAGCTTTCTCTGAGGCCCCAGGAAGATTTCTTGGTGGGCATCGCTTGCTTTTTCACTTAAGAAAAAAAAAAAACAATCTCCCAGTTTGGCCCGTGATTATTAGAATTTCCTCCGTATAGGAACTGACAAAGCCCAACTGTTGTCTGAGAGTGTACGAGGTGTCTTCAAGTAAGTTTCCAAAGGAGAAATTGAGAAAACTCTGGTCCTCCAAGTGACTTGTCCTGCTGACTTTGCTGCCAAGTCACTAAGTTGCACGCACACCGGTGGCCGAATTATGGCTCGATCGCCGCCGCGGGTGGCTGACATCGCCTGCCCCGCCCGCCGCGTCTTACTTTGTCCTCCTGTGTTGTCATGTTCCCGGCGTTCTTTGTGTGACGGCCTCAGGGGCGGCCCTGGGTCCTGTTTCACACGAGGAGCTCTCTTCAAACATTCAAAGTGCTTAATAAAGGGGAACACTCATACCACAATTATTTTGTAAGAGGAAATTTGGAAGCTGGTGTTTGTCTTGGTTCCTGTCATGACAAGGGCGAGAGGCAGGTGCAGGCAATTTTTTTAAAGGCCACATACCTTAGGTCGTGAATCCGAGTCTTTGTCTTTTGGGACGTGCATGTATTCTCTGACATGGACATTTCCATCAAAAGCAATGGCTGGGGGGGTGCTTAGCACATGTTTTCCACGCGAGTGATGTCAGTGAGCTCATTTCTCTTCCCAAGATGTGGAACCAAATGCTTCTAACTCGGGTTTGTGGGTTGCAGCTGTAATTGCTGGTGTTTAAACTAGGACGCCTTGCCCCTCTGATCCCCCAGAAGAAGGTGTGGCCAAGGGAGAAGAGGGCAGGGAGTCTATTGGTGACCTTTGCTGAAAGTTTGACCAGGTGTGAGAGGTGTCACTGGGAGGGAAGTGGGTCTGGGGTCAAAGGTGAGGCAGATGCTAACAGGATCTGGTGCAGAGCCAGAGTCAAGACAGGACCACCCTGGACAGGGGCTGGGGGGAGCTCCAGGAGGACCGAGGGCCGTGGTACAGCTCCCTCCGCACTGAGCACATCCCCGTGTTCTGACGTGTTGCGGTCTACACGTTTGCAACACGGAGCTATAATCCCTGTTGCTGCTCTAACAAACGATCACAAACTTAGTGACTTAAAACAACCCAAATTTGTTCTCTCTGTTCTGAGGGTTAGAAGTCCAACACGGGGCTCACTGGATGAGCATCAAGGTACTGGCAGGGCTGCGTTCCTTTCGGCTCTAGGCTCCCTTTCCTTGCCTGTTCCAGCTGCCAGATGCTTCCCGCCTGCCTCAGTCTGTGGCTCCTTCCTCCATCTTCAAGGCCAGGCTGGAGCATCTTCCCTCTCCTCCTCCCTCACCTCTGCCTCCATCATCACCTCTCCTGTGACTCTGACCCACCTGCCCCCTCTTACAAGGACTCACGTGATTGGCCTGGGCCCCGCTGGGGAATCGGGGCGGCCCCCTCACCTCAAGGTCCTTAATTGAATCACACCCGCAAAGTCCCTTTTGCCATGTGAATGACATATTCGCAGGTCCTGAGGATTAGGAGGTGAATCTTAGGCAGAGGGGTCGTTGTTCATTATTCTGCCCACCACAGGAAAGAAGTTGGGGAGAGAAGGAAAGAATGGAGTCCCCCTCTGGGCAGGAGGGACTGATTTGGGGCTGCGAGTATCCCCAAAAACAGGGGTCGGATGGCACAGGGATCTGAGAGGAAGAGCAGAGTGGAGGGGGGAAGGGGGAAGGGCCGGAAGCGGCTGCCGGAGCCCCGTGGGGTCTTCAGGAGAGAGGACACATTCGTTCACCCACCGTCCACACAGCCCACGTGATCCACACACTTCAGGGAAGCCCGAGGAGAGGGCTTGAGAAACACGCAGCTGATAACGACATGCACGTTTGAAAAATAACAGGGAGGAGAGAATGCGCCAAACTGACGGAAACCGAGTCACCCCCTTGAGCTGTGGCCTCTTCACGGGCCCCGTCAGCAGCTCGCGGAGCGGAGGCCGCCCCGTCTCGTGGGCCTCCACGCCTGCCCCCAGCCCGCCACCCTTCCGCTCCCTAAGTAGGGTGAAACCAACGGTTCCAAAAATACATCGCGTGTATTAGTCATCAGATGCCTGATACATGCTCTCTCCCTTCCACCCCTGCGTGTTTTGTTGGCAGGGATTAAGAATTCGAAGCTATTCCGGAAGGGACTCTGGATTCCTCTTGGGCCTCTAGGACCAGTAGACCCCCTCTTCCTCCTGTGAGAGGGGATGTTATGAGACTAAATCATTAACGCCTCTGGAGGGCCTGGAACTGGGAAAACTAAGGTTGCCAGGAGCAAGGGTTTCCCTTTTCTGTACGAGGCCTTCAGGCTGGTGGCTGCTTGTGTGGGAGTCTTGTCGCACGCGCGTGCTGGAAGATAGCTTTTGTTTATCGATTTTGCATTTGTTTGCTTTATGTTTAATATCGCTTTATTCGATAAATATTCTGTGAACAAAATAGATAGGTTTTTAAATTTTCATTTTTTAACTGACAAATAAAAATCGTATATATTTATGGCGTACAAACTGCGGTACCCAACCCCCGAGCCGTGGACCAATACTGGTCCAAGGCCTGTTAGGAACTGGGCCGCGCAGCAGGAGGTGAGCGCAGCTTCATCTGTATTTACAGCCACTGCGCATCGCTCGCATCACCGCCTGAGCTCCGCCTCCTGTCAGCTGTGTCGCTAGATTCTCATAGGAGCTCAAACCCTCCCGTAAACTGCGCATGTGAGGGATCTAGGCTGCGGCTCCTTATGAGAATCTAACACCTGATCTGAGGAGGAGCTGAGGCGGTGATGCTAGCGCTGGGGAGCGGCTGCAGATACAGATTATCATTAGCAGAGAGGTTGGACTGCACCATAAATGTCATGCGCTTGAATCATCCTGAAACCACCTCCCACCCCGGTCCGTGGAAAAATTGTCTTCCATGAAACCGGTCCCTGGTGCCAGAAAGGGACCACAGGTGTACAACATGATGTTTAGAAATATGTTTAGAAATACATTGTGAAATGGCTAAATCAAGCTAATCGATGCGCATTACTTCACGTACTTACTTTTTGTGATAGAAACATTTAAAATCTACTCTTAACTTTCAAGTATACATTATATTATTATCTATAGTCACCATGTTCTCTAATAATCTCCTGAATTTATTCCTCCTGTCTAACTGAAATCTTGTACCCTTTGTCCAACAGTAGACTTAAGTCAGTCATCCTGTCTTTAAACAAGTCCTTCCTGTTTTGTCCAGAATTCCTATCATTCGTAAACAATGTTATCCAGCTACTTCAGAACCTGAGTTGGATATAAATTCTTTTTTTTTTTTTTTTTTTT
>NW_012140747.1:205107-231761 GCF_000956105.1 Propithecus coquereli | reverse complement strand
GGCCACATGTGACCCTCCAGATGCCCAGATGTGGTCCCTCAACCAAATCCGGACTTCACAGAACAAATCCCTTTATTAAAAGGATTTGTTCTGTGAAATTTGGATTCCATCAAAAGGCTGCACTCAAGGATTCAGAAGGCCACACAGGATCATTGATTACTTGGATGACGGGTTCTGATTTTATACTAGAGAGCTCTCGTAAGGGAGTAAGCCTTAGCAGGTGAGCTAGCATTGGGGAATCTTCTGGCTAACTCTTTTGACTTCTGCCCTCTTAGGTGCTTGCAGACTCCCATCACATGGGTCTTCTGCAAAGAATTCCCCGGAGAGTGGTGGGCTTGTTGAGTCAAGTGGCAGCCTTCCTAACCAAAGGACATGGCCAGTATGTGGCGGGGCCACCACAGAGGCCCATGTGGTCCTCTCTCTTGACCCAGACCATCAGTGAGAGGGGTGCGGAAGCAGAGCTTTCACTGCCTCCATCCATCGTGAGACTCATCTTAGGCTCAAGACCACATCTTCATTTCGTAATATCGTCTGCATATGTAATACTCATCAAAGATCCATAATAGGCCAGGCCTCGAATGAAAGAAAAATCTGTACAAGCCACGATTCCTGCCTCTGAGGAAATGGCCTTTTAAAAGTAAAGAAGTTGAAAACACACACACGTCGAATTGTTTCACAGGACAAATCACTTTGCCCTTCTGTTTCTCTCTTATTTTCTAAAAATGGGAGATAATAAAGATGACCCTCCTTAAGTATTTATTAGCATGAATAAAGAGATCATTGTCCGATGTTTTGAAAAGAGCCTTGAATGAAAACGTGACGTAATTGACCCAAGACACACCTGGCTCAAGCTGTCTGGGAATATTTTCCTGATTAACTGGGCACCCAATATCCTGCCAGTTTCTTCTCCAAAGATCCACCCTAGAACCTCCGCTGACCTTTACTTCTCTCAGGGGCCTCTTTTCTGTCCAGTACAACACAGACTCAGCCAGCCAGCTGTCTACAGTATGGGGAAGATTTTCTTGCAGGGAGAAAAATTATAGGGGAGTATTACTTATAAAAACATAGGTGTGTTGCTAGTCTCGTTGGTCATTTCAGCCTGGCTGAACATCTCCACAATAACTGTGCTTTGACAAACATCCTTACTGTGACTTTCTAACCCTGAACTCAGCATTTTCCTGGCCCCTCTCTAAACCTGTTTAGTGAAAACAAATAAGAAAACAGGAGGTGATGGGAGATGTCTCAGATGCCATTTAAGAATAAATGGCATGGGGCAAGGATTAGGGTTAGGGCTGTTTACTGGCAAGGAAGCTAAGAAGCAATCCATTCCAGTCGAGGGTGGGATTTTATCCCCATGGGATTATTTAATTAGGATTACATTGAATGGCAGGCAATACAAAACTTAAGTTGTATTGATTTAACCAGGTAGAAGTTTTATTTTTTTTCGTGTAACACAAAGTCTGGGAGTAGGAAGCCTGGACCTAGTATGATGTTGCCATGATGCCATCAGGAGTTAAGGCTCCTTCTGCTTTTCGACTTAGCTTTCATCCTCAAGGTTGTCACCTCATGAGCTCAAAATGGCTGCTCACTCCAGTATCACATCCAAGTTCCAGGCAGAAAGAACCAGACAGAAAGGCAAAAATGCAGTGCGCCAACTGAGACTCCCTCCTTTAAAGAGCTTTCTGGGGTGCCTCATCCAGTAATTTCTGCTTATACCTCCTTGGCCAGTATTGTGTTACATGGCCACCCATCTGCAAAAGAGGCTAAGTACATTATCACCATGAATAAACCTGGAGTGCGCAATCAGCAGTGGTTGCAATAGCGACATAAAGCAACAACAGAACACAACACCTTTGTTTTCACATATTATTAATTTTATCCCCTTAAAATGCAAAAAACGTAAATGGGCAGGCATCCTTTTTTCATAGAAGACATGTCCGAAGTCAGAAGCAATCTGACATGTTCAAGATTGTCAGAAATATAATCCAATAGCAATAGGAAGTCCACAGCCTTTATTATACATCATGCTACTTAGGAGTTGTGATCTATACTGTAGGTCCTGAACATCCAAGAAGAGCATGTCCCAGAACTTTATAAACTTTCCATATTCAGGAAAAGACAATAACATGTCATTTCCTTAACAGTATAGCAGGAAAGAAAGGATAAGAAAAGAATAGCAAAGCCTCTTGGAGATTGGTGCGAAGTGACCAGCGAGGCTCATTCCCAATTATTGACAGTTATTAATAACAATCGCTAACACCCACTGAGCCCTTTGTTCTTTATAGACATTCCCTCATTCCACCTTCATGACAACACTCTGAGTAAAGCACTATTATTATTGTCTCTCTTTTACGGTGGAGGACACGGAGATTCGGAGAGGTGAAGCAAACGTACCCAGTGTCACACAGCTAGTACATGGCAGAGCCAGGACTCAGACCTCAAGCTTCTCTGACTCTAGGACCTAAATACCAAACCTAACTTCCTCCCCACTGCTTCTCACCAGCTCGGACTCACTGTTGCCTGCCAGCCTACCGGGAATGGAATTCAAATTTGGGCCAAAAAAATTATGAATTGTATTACATGCCTCGCTTTATCCAAGTTGCTTATCTCTGCTCTAAACTATTCTAAACCAGTTCAATCTGCACATTCTAATTGTCTACTGTATTTAAATTCTTTTAGCCTCGTCTCAGGTAAATGCAAATCTCTGATGCCAAATTCCTAATTACTATGCAGTTTGTCGCAGTTGGTCTCATCCTGTGGACTTTTCTCTGGTCTTCCTATCAAGTGTAGTCGCTATCATTGCTTGGTTGTCATTAATGTCATTAATATAATTATCCCTTTGAGCCATTTCTAGTAAGATTTAGGCCTTGAGTTGGCAAAACGGACCTTAATGTTGAATATGGGGCAGAAGCGGGGGAGTGCTGGGGGCTTCTGTGACATTCCAGAGGCTAGGCGTGCAAGGAAGTCCTAGGGTGAAGATGGGGAAGTGGGGGGACGGTCTAGAATCACAGGTCTTAAAGGCGGAAGAGATGCTGCAGCCCAGTCCCCGCTGACCAGGCAGGTAAGGCGTTATTAGCTCCATTTCAAAGATGAGATGACTGAGGCTCGGGGCTTAAATGAAAGGCCCAGGGTGATACAGCTAGTGTCAGAGCTTAATTCAGTCATTCGGGGGAGAAGGAGGAATGGGGTGACGCCTTTCCTTAGAACAGGAACCGGTACACTGTTTAGACCGAACTGTATGTCTTACCGGGACTCTGTCATTCTGAAAGAGAACGGCTTAACCTATTCTTGTATTAAGCCAATTTCAAAATTTGCAAGGAAGCCGTCGCTTCTGTTGCATGTCAGTGTGGTCAGGGCAGTGATAGATGAACTGTCTCGAATGTCCATTCTGAATATACATGTAACGCTTAGCAGAGGTGGAGTTGGCTCATGTTGAAACCACTCCTGTGTTGCAGTGGCTGAAGGCTCACTCTGAGCTCCGATCTCCAGGCTGCTGCAGAGATGCTGGTTTCTCGCAGCGTCTTGCTCTAGCAAGCTGCAGGGAGGGCAGCTTCTGGTTATTTGCTTATTCACACCGTGGGGTCTGAATGTGCCACACTCATGCCCTCTTCCAACACAGTTCAGCTCCCAGCCCGGCTGCTCCCGGCCAGTGATGTAAATGTACCAGCTGCTTCCCAAGAACCAGTCCGCATCCTGCAGGAGGGGCCGGTCCCTTTCCCGGGCATCAGCCTGCCTGCTCTCAGCCTAAGCCCTCTCGCCAACCATGGTGGGTCCCTGCGTTCCTGCCTCTCCTCATCTGAGAATCAGAGAGCGTAATCCTCTTACAGGCCCACGATTCATCAGCGTGGCTTAATCTAAAGACCCCAAGTCAGCTTCCTCGGGATCTGATTGTGGGGACGTGGCAAGGTTTGCTTAAAGGGGCTCGGCTGGCCTGGGCCCCTGCAGCTGGCAGACAGAAGGTGGCCAGGAGGAAAGCAGCACACTGCGTGGACAATGAAGGCGCTGCTGCTGCTGGTCTTGCCCTGGCTCAGTCCTGCCAACTACATTGACAATGTGGGCAACCTGTACTTCCTGTACTCGGAGCTGTGAGTCCCTCTCTGTCCGTGCCTGCCTGTGTCTGTGTGTCAGCTATGTCGGGGGTGGGACCCGAGCCAGTTTTCCGGCTGTATCTGTTCAGAGGAACAAATTCCACGTCCGCTGGCAGCACTTGGACGAAACACCCTGCCGGCAGCTGAGAGCAGAGTGCTTAGCTGTCTGGGACTTGACAAAAAAACACCATCCTCCAGGATGTTGTGCTTTCCCAACAAGGCGTTTTTTCTCTGCTTCTGTGCCAGCGTTGCTTTTTTTTTTTTTTTTTGGTACTCTGCTTTTTCTCAATAGATGTGTCGTCTCTTCCTTCCATAAATAGAACCAAAGGGCAGAGAGGAACAGAGCTCGCATGCACGGATCTGCAGCCTCCGCTGGGTATTGCTAATAGCAAGCAGACACCGCTCCTCGTTGAGGTGATCGATGTCAATACCTGAAAACAGGCATAGAGTGTCAGTAAAGAGGAAAAATAACCCCATGTATGGAAAATATATATCCATTTTTATTTTTGATAATTTTAAAACCCATGGGAAACAGAAAAAACCACATGAGCACCCATATTCCCACAGCCGTGATTTAATGATTCACATTTTGCCGTATTTGCTTCATGTGTTGTATTTTTTTTTTTTTGCTGAAATGGTCTGGAGTAAATTACAGCCATTGTGACATTTCACCTGTAAATATATCACCCGTGCGTGTCTGAAAAATGAAGACATTTTCCTGCATGACCTGTGTCCATTCTATGAGAGGAAATAACTCATGGCCCCAACCTTTGCAGTGGTATTTTTCTGGCTCCTTGTGTTAGTGAGCTTTGCAGGAGGATTACAGGCTGATGTGAATGGTTTCTAGCAATCATAGAAAAAGCGTGTGCCTCTGTGTTTGGAGCATTTGCAAAAATGTGTTCCTCCTCATTAACTAGATAGGTAAAAATAGCAAGAGTTGGCTTACGTGTAGATGAGAGTCAGTGGGCAAATGAAAACAAGGACTCTATTAGAGTTCAGAGAGCCCAGATTAGACAAGGTTGGCTGGTCATATATATATGTAGTGATGCCACCCACGATTGTATGGTGGTAGCTGGTGCCTCTTTTGTAATTAGCTGGAGTGACCAGTTTGTCTAGCATCAGAGATGCTCCTTGGTAAACAGAGCTAGGTTCTTGAGGCAGATCATTTGTTTTCGGGACTCTACATTTCGGGATTATCTGGCTCTATTTACTGGAATGTAACCCCGGCCTACCTTAGGTAAGAAGGCTCAAAGAGAAAGTGTCTGCCTTAAACCTGAATTGGGAGCATCTCTGGGAAGATGATGACATTGTGGAAGCTTTTCTGCATAAACATGCCACGCAGAGATTGCAAAAAGGCTCCTTCCTCTCTCTTGCTGGATGCCGAAGGGGGGAATCTCTGAGATCCAGTACTGTAGTATTCCTCCCTGCCCATCTGCTCCCCTTGTTAGCTGCTCTACTAGTTCCCTAGAGCTTCTGCCAAATTACCGCCAACAGCGTGTCCTGAAACAACAGAGATTTATTCTCACAGATCTGGAGTCCAGAAGCTTGAAGGAGGGGTCAGCAAGGCAGCTCCCTCTGGAGCCTGCAGGGGGCGTCCTTCCTGGCGTCCTGCTAGTTCCCGGTGGCTCCCGGCGCTCCTTGGTTTGTGGCTGCATAATTCCACCTCTGCCCCATCTGTCTGTACGGGCCCTTCTCAGAGTCATCTCCAATTCTGTTTCCTTCTTATAAGGACACTTGTCATTGGATTTCCAGGATGATCCCATCTTGAGATCCTTAACCTAACTGCATCTACAAGACCCTTTTTCAAATAAGGCCCCATTCACAGGTTCCGGGTGAACACATGCTTGGGGGACTCCCAGCCAGCCCTCTACACTTGCTGTTGAGGAGTCTTTCCATTTGGTCACTTTGAGATTTGTAGCCTAATGGAAGGAAGGCTCTTAGTACTGCTTAACAATTTTCTTGTCTACAAGTACATGAATCAAAGGCAACTTTCTGTTGAATAGCTGAGGAGATGCAAACAGGCCATTCTTTCCAAAAGGTGAGCCAATCTAGAAAATGCGGGGGAATTAACCAGGACAGCGTTCCCATGTTTATTTCACGTTTATTTCACGTAACTTTCTTAGACGCCTCTGATTGCTGGGGCTGCTCCATGAGAGAATTCTGTGCAGCTGTTACCTGACACTACTGGTGATAATTAGCTAATCAGTGAATTAATGACACATTTCGGGTACTGTGGTAGTCTCTAAAGAATACAGGCAGTAAGAAATTAGGCATGGTACCTACGCACCATTAGGAGCTGATGATCTAATGGAGAAGATGAAATTTATACATGTAAGAAATGCAAGCAATGACTCAAGGCAGAAAGAGACATGTCTTTTTTTTTTTTTGAGACAGAGTCTCGCTTTGTTGCCCTGGCTGGAGTGAGTGCCGTGGCGTCAGCCTAGCTCACAGCAACCTCAAACTCCTGAGTTCAAGCGATCCTTCTGCCTCAGCCTCCGAGTAGCTGGGACTACAGGCATGTGCCACCATGCTCGGCTAATTTTTTCCATATATATATATTTTTAGTTGTCCAGATCATTTCTTTCTAATTTTTTTGGTAAAGACGGGATCTCGCTCTTGCTCAGGCTGGTCTCGAACTCCTGACCTTGAACGATCCTCCCGCCTTGGCCTCCCAGAGTGCTAGGATTACAGGCGTGAGCCACCGCGCCCGGCCGAGACATGTCTTTTAAAAGCAGAGTAGGTTATAAGTTGAGGGGAGGTGGAGATTGCCCCCGTCGGTGAAATTGGTCCGGGAAAGCTTCTAGAGAAGTTGGAGGGTTGAGCTGGATCGTGAAGTGGACGGAGAGGATTAGGCAGCATCAGGGTGGCATGGGAAAGTATTTCAGGCAGAGTGAATAGCCCTGGCACAAAGGTTGGGGCTGGCTGTGGTTGTCACCAAAGCTTTGAAAAGCAACGATTTAGAGTGGTAAATAGGACTGCAGGGCCAGCTTAGCACCCCCGGGAGCAGGAGTGACCAGGTGGTGGCTGCGTGTGTCTGAGATGAAGTGACGCTTCTCTTGCCTGCTCTGGCCACCGGGGCCCTGCAGACAGGCAGAGCTCGGTGCGTCCGCCAGGCCTCCTCCACCCCTTGTCTGAGCTTTGGACGCTGACCTTGGGTGAAGCTTGTCTTACGTCCCCTGTGCTTCCAGATGCAGAGACCCTGCCGGATTTTCCTTCCTCTCTGACTCCAACACACTCTCAGTCTGTTCTAAATTCTGTTCCCGTGGGGCCCAGCTAGAACACCAGAGCTAATCTATTATATAAACGGACTCAAATGTAGCATGTGCCCAGGTTCTAAAACTCAAATGCCTACAGGAGCAAGGCAGGAATTATTTTAAAATGTGAATCGTCGGTGTAAGACATAAAGGAGGTGGTGAGGCCTCTGTAGAATGAAAATATATATGGAAGTATATATTTGATTATATGTGTGAGCATTCGAATTCAATTTAAAACAAAAGAAAAAACACTGTGTCCAATTTAGCAGATCACGTCTGCATGCCTGGTTTGCAGCTCCTTCTTTAAATATGTCACCTGTTGCCTTGACTCGGAGAATGAATCTGACAGAAGCAGCCTGAAAGCGGAGTACTTGGCGTGGAGTCCCAGTCCATAGGTCAGGGGGCAGGAGTCCAGAATTGCTCCCCGCGTCTGCAGAGAGCACGCCGTAAGGATGAGGGACGATGCTTCCTTCCCCCACAAGGCTCCAAAGACAATCTAGGAAATGAACTTCCCGTGTGCAGGGCACGAGCATGGCAACAGCCTTCTCGGCTTTCTGGGCCTGTTTACAGCCCCGCACCTGGGCAGCCTTGTAGGTGAGGACCTAGAACAGGATGGGCTCTGAGGACCACCCATGTGAGAAGTGGGGGCTGGGTTTGTTTTTAAAATGCAGAGTCTTGGGCTCTGAATCAAAGCTAAAATTAGAATCTCTGGGAGGGGGGCCCATCCCATTTTCATGCTTAACAAGCTCCCCAGGTGGTTCTCGTGGGGGCTGCAGTTTAAAAGGTCTTCACTGCAGCTGGGTTTCAGCTCAGCCCGGCTTCCCTCTGTGGATCGTCACTCCTCTCTCCGTGCCTCCGCGATGCCCAGCGTCCTCGAGAACGTTCGTGTCTTTCTACTCGACCTGGTGAGTTCTTTGGAGAGCTGGAGATGTATTAAGGTCTCTAAGCCCGCTTCTGCCTGGTTCAGTGGAGAACTAAGCTGAACTGAACCTAAACGTTGACCAGTTCCTCAGCGTTGCAAGCTGTGATAAAGCCCTGCCTTGGTTTCTGCGCGAGGGAGCGTTGATCTTGCTTGTAGCGACACAAGCTAGCCTCGTCTCCGATGTTTCGGGGCACAGCACTGAACTTGAATATTGAGATCGCCTGTGGCTTTTGCAATGTTTCTTTAAACACTTAGTTTAGCAAAAATCTCAGAAAAGGGTTTGATGATGCAGTGCTGGTACTGGTGATGTATTTTGTTCTCCACACGCCAAACTCTTGGGCTGTTTACAGAAAATTAAAGTTTTTATCATCTTTCCTCCACCTTTAAAATTTCTAGTTCCTATCATCCTTGAATATGTTTTACTTTTGTGTCACGTGGTGGCGGATGGTGTGACCTGCTCGTGGTATAAAGTCTGCGTGGGCTTTGAGTGGGTGCACGGTTAGCTGGGGCCTTGGTTTTCAGAGTAAGTAACTGTCTTTCGTTCTAGGGACACGCTTATCAACAAGGCAGTCAGGCATGGTCACTAGAAGGTGACAAGTCAAACTAGCGCTAGCTGCCGTAGCTGTGTGACTTCTCAGGAAGTCAGGAAATGCCAAGCTCTTTCTAACTTAGAGTCAGGTAAATATTTTTCGTTTCTAAGTAGAACCACTATGACCAATGTTTATTCCAGAATCTCGAGAGAAAAATTATACTTTATTCCTTGACCCCTGTAGAGATAGTAGTTCTAAGTGGGGAAGGTTTTATTCCCTCTGGAGTTTTGTACTCGTGAGATTAAAATGAGTGATTGCAATTTTGTAGCTTGGATCATTTAGGGCTTTGGGGGAGGAGAAGGTCTCCCCGAGAAACCGCCCAGAGCAGCAGGAGTTACGGACGGCCCCGTGCGCCCTTCCCGCGAGCTGGGGTGGGCCCGAGTCAGCCGCAGGTGCCCACCAAGGTCTTAGGACCCACTGTGTAACACCCCCACCCCTCCTATGAGAACTTAACCCAGCCTGCAAAACGTACCTCTGACGAACTGCACTGACTTCCTTCATCAGAACATCGGCTTTTGGGCTCACAGGCCACAGGGGGCCTTAAATCAAACCAGCTGGGCATTGCAGGCTTTCGAGTGAGGAGATTGCTTGCATCAGTGTTTCTCTCTTGCCCTCCCATTAGGGCCTGGTCTGGCTTCTCAACTTCCCCGTCTAGGTCAAGGCTGTATGGCTATCCTTGCCGTGGTAGCTCCCTTGCTCCCTGCTGGCCTCAGCCGGACTTGGGCCAGGTGTTGGGCCGTGAACTACGTGACTTGGGGAAGTCTTTTTTATGAGCTTTGTGCTGACGGAGGCCCACACGGGAAGACGGAGGCTATTGCAGTCGGATTGTTTCTTGGGTGAGTGAGGGGGAAAAGGGGTGGGTGAGAGGAACACGGTGGAACAGCTCAGCTCCCTCCTCCCTTCATTTTCACCGTGTTAACTACTCCCAGCGCTTTCCAAGTTCAAACCAACACGGTGCGCTTTAACGATTTGCCGGTGAAGGCTTTCCAAACTGAATCTCCAAGAATTTCTTTTCAGAATTGCAAAGAAAAAGTGCCACTGATGTCTGGCTTTTTCTTGTCTTATGTTTTGAGCATCTGAAATGGAGTTTGGATTAGGACTTGGAAGGAAGAGTTTACAGAGGAAATGGAGTGAAGTTCTAACAGGAACAAGGTCCAGTCTCGGGGAAAGCCGGGGCCCATTTGGGTCCAATGACTCTCAAAGCATTTCAGCTCAGCACATGTTGAACAGGGCATTTTTCCTTGAATTTTTAGACTTGTATATTTTGAAGGAAATTGAAGCCTCATGTTCTGATTCATTTACACAGAACTCATCAAAATGTTGCTTTGTAATGATTCTTTGATGTCCAAAGAGCATGGTGATCCTGTTTCATGGTCTTATTTTTTTCTCCTCGAGAATTAGCAAGTTCTCTCTTGCCAGCAGTAAAGCAATTCCAGTTCCAGACCGTTCATTTTCTGGTCTAAAGTGTTCTCCCTAGGAGGACTGTCACCCTAGCAAAACACAGCAGTTTCGAGTTACCACTCTGCTGCCTGGCAAACTGTGCGTGCCTTCCTAGTCACGTGACTGTCAGCTGCCTGAGAGGTAGAGTTGGGATTTCTTTAAAAATCTGACTGCTTCGTGTTCAGTTGACTTATTTTCTTCATAATGTTATAATGGACGATTCCAAACAATACAAAAGTAGAGAGAATAATGAATTTCCATGTACCTTATACTTGTCTTTAGCAATTATGAATTCATGGCCAATCTTGTTTCGTCTCTATCTCCTTGAATTATTTTGAAGCAAATCTCGGACATCATATCACTTCTCTGAAAACGTTTCGGTATTTATCTCTAAAGGGTAGATTCTTAAATGTGACCAACACTAATATCACACCAAACACAAGTAACCATAATTCCTTAATATCAGATATCTAGTTTGTCTGAATCACGAGCTAAATAAGACCTACGGATTGCAACTGATTGCTGTGTCTCTTAAGTCCCCTTCCTCCCTCCTTCCTCCTCCTCTCGTCTTCACACTCCACTAATACAAAGGAACTCTTGAAGTAAACTTTGAGGAATATAGGTTTGGTGAACTCCAAACACTGGTCTAGTAACTGGGGGGGAAAAAAAAACAATGACTTTATTATCCAAGTTGAGAGAGACGTAAAGATGCAAAACATTGAAGTCTTTATGAATTTAACTGCAGTTTTATCTGAGATGAATGTTTTTCGATGACCTCTTTGCCCAGAAGCTTAATTTAAGGGGGAAACTTGGAGGCTGGAGAAGTATCTTCTCCCTAAGGCAATCATCTCCCAACTTCTGGGATCACAGACCTATTACCCATAGAGAAGTTTGCCCATTGCCTAGCATGGGTATAGTTATATATAAATTACACACATGTGCACATATGCACTATATTAATATGTCCGTTATACAACAGGCACACAACACTTCTAGAAGAGTTCCGTGTCAGTCTCCCCACATGGCTCGTCTCTTCAGAGACCACAGCTTGAGGAATAGGCCGCCAGGACTCGTTGGTGTTAGAATACAACCTCTTCAAAATAAAGGAGGGAGATTGCTCACTGCCAGTCTGCGGGGTTGGCCTTGGAAGGAGTGGGCTCGGAAATGGCCCAGTTCTGCGGGCCAAATAAAACTTGTGGGCCAAAGAGGCAGACGTCCTTTTCTCTTACTCGGGCTCCTGCTTTTACCCTCGTTCCTTATTCTGCATGGGCCCCACTCCCTGCTGGCTTTCTCCGTGGCCCTGCTACCCTCAACCTGCTTTCATTGACACCAAGAGTGGAACTGGGGAGTATCTGGGCTCGCCAAACCCAAACTGTTTAGAGTTTGAGGTGGGTTTTTTTGTGTTTTTTTTGTTTTTTTTTTTTAAGAAAACACGAATTCACAACTGGTAGGTCCCCTCTCAGGTTCTTGGAAGGGCCCAGGCCTTGCCAGGAACCTCCAGCTGTGGTCGTCAGCCTCGCAGCAATCTTGCTGCCTGAACGAGCTCTGAAGTACTAACTTCACCCTCCTCCCTCCCTCCCTCCTCTCCTTCTTCCTTCCCTCCTCCCTTCCAGTCCCCCTTTCTTAGTCTCTGTAGGACCAGCTCTGGGAATTCTGACGCCTTACAAGCCCATTTCTTCCACATTTAACTTCTGCATTCCCAGAGCTAGAACAAACTTCCTGATTGTCCCAGATCCCTTCCTGCTCTGTTCCTTCATTAGCAGCTCTACCCAGAGCAATAAGAGGCAGAGGTCAGGGCCCCAAGAAATGAGTAGGTCTACTCATCACCCCGAGGACCGTAATCGAGTGGCCCTCTGCTGGAGGCGAGATGACCTAGTGGTTAAAGGCACATGTGGCCACGTGCAGTAGCTCACGCCCCCGTAATCCAGCACTCTGGGAGGCTGAGGTGGGAGGATGGCTGGAATCCAGGAGTTTGAAACCAGCCTGGGCAACATGGCAGACCCCATCTCTACCAAAAATCAAAAATTAGCCAGGCATGGTGTTGCATGCCTGTAGTCCTAGCTACTTAGGATGCTGAGGCAAGGGGATCACTCGAGCCCAGGAGTTCGAAAGTACAGTGAACTATAATTGTCACCGCACTGCAACCTGGGCAACAGCAAGACCCTGTCTCTAAAAATAAAGGTACGTGCTCCAGAGTCAGGCTGCCTGATGTTTCTATACGGTCTCTGCCAGCTGGGCAACCTGGGGCAAGTTACTGAGCCCCTCTGAGCTTTTCTCACCTATAAATGAGAATAATACCTACCTCACAGGTGGTTGTGAGTACTGAATAAGATTATGTAAAGCATTTCGTACAGTTCCCGGTATACAAGAAACCCTGAAACTGGATTTCATTATTAGTAACCCTGGGAGTGACAAGAGCATGCATGGTTCATCAGTTCTAAGACATACTTTTTAGTGTCTCTGAAAGCAGGCTACATCTTAAAATCGACACAAAGAAAAGAGCATTGGCAGTGTTACAAAAAGAAGTTTGTCTTGCAAAAGAAAATTGGCCGCGTTTTTCTTTCGTGGTGATCTGTAAAATAGTGGTTGGTGCATCTTACAAAAGGTGGCGTCTTCAATTTGGTGTAATTTGGTAATGACTAAACTCGGCCCACAATGAGCACAGGTGGACTGAGCCCAAAGTGGAATTGCTGAAGCCATGTAGTTCCTTCCCCTCCTCCCTCACGGAGGGGCAGGTGAGTGACTCACCTGAGCTGAGTAGGAGTGACTAGCCTCAGGACGAAGTCCGTGGGGAAAGGTCTGGGCTGTTGCCGGTGGGTGGGGCCTGCCTCCCATGCAGCTCTGCTTCCACAAGTGGGTCTTTCTCTGCCACACCTGCCCCTCTCAACTGTCCCCTTTGTCACCAGAAGTCCTTCCTCAGTTCTTTATCTCCTCGTTGCCTTCACCCTGCAGTTCCTACCCGCCCCCCGCCCCAGTCCTTCGTGTTCCCCCCTTCCCCAGTCTGGAGAGGGAGAGTGAACCTAGCACGTTACTTGGCTGGTGGAGCCCGTGGCCCAGAACCGTAGTTTTTTAGAGCCTAAGGAGACGTCAAAGATCTAGTCCAAACCTCCCGTTTTATAGACGAAGAAACTGAAGCATTATAATTTACCCAAGTGACTCGGCCCTGCCAGTAACGAGCTATGTGATCTTGAACAAGTCATGACATTTTTGGGGGAAGCTGATAATGCATTCAGTGGGTTTATGAAATGTGTCCTCAGGAAACAATAAATTGGAGCTAGTTAATTTTAAAATACCAGCTTTAGGCAGAGCAATGGCATAGACATAGAGGTGATACGATGAGGCAAGTGACCATCCATGTGACCCATTTTGGACTGGATGCCCAATGATGGTGTCTCATCACCTGGGCATGCTCAGAATGGGATCATGGGGCGACTTGGACCAATTTTGTACAAATGCAACCTGGGGCCATTTGACAGTAAGAAAGCTTTATGTTGGAATATGGCACCCCAAGGGTTTTTATAATTCTGAGGGTTTCATGTGCAAAGGATGCCAGCCAGGAGGTAGGGCAGAGTTCAGTCATGAAACAATTACAGGCGTAACTTGTATTGATTGAAAATGTGGCCTCTGAAGTCACTCAGATCTGAATTTAGATTCTGGCTCATCACTGACTAGTTGTGTAACCTTGGATAGATTAATTCCTCAACCTCAGCTAAGCTTCAGTTTCTCATCGTTAAATCAGAGCACTTGATAGTACCTACCTCGTGGGTATATTTAGAATTAAATATAATATACATAAAGCACTTAGACTCCTGGAACATTCTAAGTGCACTATAAATATTAGCTATGGTGATGAGAAATAAATGCTCTTGTATGGACCTCATGGCATATTGATGAGAAATTCTAAGATCTGGGGAGGTTAAGGAAACTCCCCTAGTAGGTGCGCCAGCCAGCCTGGCTGGAACACAGGCGTCCTGATTCCTGCGCCGGGGTTACCCTCAACCCTGCATCCCCCCTGTTGCCATGGAGATGGATCTGCTGGGGTGTGTTCAGGTGGTCCCAGGCCTCTCTAACTCACTAGGCCCAGGTTGGGGAACTGAGATGGATTCTGAACCAGAAAAGTAATTGCTTTACACGTCAAACTTTTTTGGGTAGAATATTTGCATAACTTCTCTGGCCAGTTAAAATTGTGCTGAAGCTAGAGCTTTCTAGCTTGTACCATTATTTTTCACTGAAGTAGGCGGAAGAGGGGAGACTACAAGAGGTCCCAAAGTTGTTCTTTAAAGTGGTCGGCCAAAAACATTTTTAGCTTCATGAGCTAATTGACAATAGATTAAAGGATCAAAGAGATCCTATTGCAAACGCATCTGGAATAACCCTTCCCTCTTAGATGCTGCTGCAGTTTTTATAGAAAAAGCATCTGGGCGCCATTAAAGTGTTATTTATAAAGTCCTTCCTCCCCATGATACAGACCCCTCCCGGGCCTGAGGTGTCGTCAGGGAGGGTACAGGTCGAGTTGATTATGATCACGAGTGTGGACTCCAGAGCCGGACGGACCCTGGCTCTGCCGCGTGCTGGGTGCGTGTCGTGGGCCATTGCCCTGACTTCTCTGGGTTATGATAGTTGTCGTGTCAGCCGTGTGGGGGTGCAGTGAGGACTTAATGAGACAATGTGCATTCCCAGCACGAGGCCGGGCACACGGGCACTGCGGATGGATGTCAGCGAATCGTGGCTCCAGCTTTGCTACCCTGCAGCCAGTGTTTCTCTGCTCCCTGCGCGCTTTTTCGCTTTGGTAGATACCCATGTGGTGTTGGGCCTCAGTGCTCGTCTCATTACCGGGGTCCTCCCTGAAGCACCCATCTATTGGCCTCCTTAGACTCTACCTGGGACAGCAGCTCATCAGGAAACTATAATCCCTTTAATGTCACAAAAGAATTACTAAACATCTGAGAGGTGCCGAATCCCATTAAAAAGCCCCCAAACGCTTATAATCTGCCTTAGAGAATTTAAAGGAACAATGGCAACTAGACAGGAGTGGAGTCTGGGGCTCGAAACAGGACAGGGGAGACGCAGGAGAGTAAGAATTCTCTCTAACTCGGGCGTTTTCTTCCATTGCAAAATAACCGGCAATGTGGTCAATCTGATTTTTTAAAATCCCCCATTCAGTTGCTTAGCGTCATTTAAAGAAAGCATCAGGGTGATTGAGTCTTCACTTTCCAGTTGATTTCTTTGGACAGACATAAGCCTCTCTCTCTCCCCTTTCTCGGTGTGGTTGACAGGGTTGGATGAAAGCATGTGGACCCCAGAGGAGTCCTGTCATTTGATTCCCCTCCAGTTCTTGACTCGACATTTGTTTACCATTTAGCAAAGGCAGCGAGTTTCTATTAATAAAAATAATGCTTTACAGAAACAGATCGGCCTTGTGCAGTGGAAGAAAATTAATATTCTGAAAAAAGTCCAGCAAGACACTTCCCATTTCTTGGAAGTTCTTCTTTGTTCGGTGTTTTGTTTTGTAAGTGACTTTTTTCCAAACTAGGCAACTTCCTCGTAGGTGAATTTGGAGTTTACACTTAGGTAGTAAAAGAAAGCACCCATTCCTGGGAAGCCTATAATTTAGTAACAAATGCCGGCCGGGCACGGTGGCTCACGCCTCTAATCCTAGCACTCTGGGAGGCCGAGGCGGGTGGATTGTTTGAGTTCAGGAGTTCGAGACCAGCCTGAGCAAGAGCTAGACCCCCCTTTTTTCTTAAAAAAAAAAAAAAAAAAAAAAATTATCTGGACAACTAAAAATATATAGAAAACATTAGCCAGGCATGGTGGCACATGCCTGTAGTCCCAGCTACTCGGGAGGCTGAGGCAAGAGGATCGCTTGAGCCTAGGAGTTTGAGGTTGCTGTGAGCTAGGCTGACGCCACGGCACTCTAGCCCGGACAACAGAGTGAGACTCTGTCTCAAAAAAAAAAAAAAACAAACAAAAAAAACCAAATGCTTATCAAATGTCTGTAAGATATCAGGCATGTTCTAGGCTCTGGAGATTCTGCAGGAAACTTACATTGTGGTGAGAAGGCAGTAGACAAGCTAGCATAGCACATTGGATGGAAAGAAGCGGGTGTGTAGCAAAGCAGGGTAAGAAGACCCTGTCTTACAGAAGAGGGGTTTGCCGAGAAAGTGGCATTGACCAGAGACCAGAAGGAAGTAGGGGAGGGACCCATGAGGAGAGCTGGTGTCAGATGAGCCTACAAATTGGGACTGCCAGGACAATCTGACAACGCCGATTCAGCCTGGGACGTCGGTGGGAGCAAAGGGAGCCGGGCACAAGGAGCTGGGGGCGGGCTCATGAATTGTTAATTTCTGCTACTTTGCTTGCTTTTCACCTGTGCTGGAGTATCCCGGAAGGAGGATGGGGGACAGGGGTTCTTATCTGGTTAAACATCACTCTGGGTCTCATGCTCTGAATATAGATTGAAGTAGACTCGCAAATGCCAATGGCTTCTCTTACCCAAGCCCCTGTTGTGGCTCAGTGTAAATTCGTGTCTAATTTTCTCATCCCTAAATTGTGTTGCCTTCTAAATTTTTCCAATCTGTTCGTGCTGTTTTTGGTGGATTCTCTAATTGCAGATGTCTGTGTCTAACCTAATTTATTTATTCTCTTCCGTCCTCCTGGCTCATGTCTTCTGCGGCACTCCCCACCTGAGCGTCATCCATAAATCTTGTGACACTTGCTCTCAGGTCATCAGTCAGGGTGTTGATTCAGATTAATGTGATGGCGGATTGTTAAGACACTCCTGAAACACCTTCCCACGACTGGGCTTAATACTGCTTTTGTTTGTGAGTTCTAACCACTCTCGGCCCCCTTTGAATCTTTGAACTATGTAGTGAAAATTAAATCTTTCCCAAGACACTGCGTGCTCAGCTCAATCCTTCCTCTGACCCCATCCCATGATATGCCTAACTACAATAGGGACACTATTATAGTCTTCAGGATAATCTCATAAACTTGTCTGTCGTAATTTGAATGCAAATTGTTTCAGTCATCCCTGGTTTTCTGAACCCTCAGCTTTATTTCCCTAATACCCCATAATTTTTTAAACCAACAATTGCATATATCATACACTCATTTCACTACCCTTTCCTTCTGTTTTCTTTCTACATCACTATCACATGCTATTGGTCTCTTTCCAATCTTCTGACATCCCCCTGAGTTCAGGGTAATTTTTCAGAAATAATTATTCATTTTTACTGCACTATTGTTCAGTAAGCATATTAGTCAAATTCTTTCGGTCCCCGGGGCCATGTGTCATCTGGAGCGGCTGATTTATGCATGTTCATGTTTGCCAAATATTCATCTACCTGGTTTTTGTCCAAACTTTAAGTTTATAATTCTCCAAATTTCACTTATTTATACCTATTATAAGGAGTTTAGTATTGCCGGGCTTTAACATTTTCATTTTAGTATTTGCTTCTCTTACTTGTAGATCTGTGTTCTTTCAAGCTTCTTGGCCTATTTTTTTATGACTCTGGGTGAGTTTACAGATTTTAAAGTGATTGCTAAGTGTTAAGTCTTTCTGTTTCGACTCATGTATGTTTTTCTCTGCTGAGCTTAATTGATCCAGTCCATTGTCTTGCCCACTAAGTCTTGTCTCAAGTATTCAGAACTGTTCGGTGATCCTAAGAATTTCTGACACAACCGGAGTAGGTACCTATATTTTCCATTTGACATAAATAGTTAGAAACTAGAATAAAAGAATCATGAACTACAAATTTCTTTCAGAAGAAACAGCAATGGAATTTGCTGGTCAGCTCAGTTTCTTAGAAACTAACAAGTGTCTCATCTTCCAAAAGCGTAGAACACTCTACTATGTGAATAGTTTGGCGCCAGTTATTCACACTTTTCCTCAGAGAAATAATTTTCTCAACCTAACCTCTTTCTTAACATGACCTTGCCAAGTCAACATGATTTTACAGAGCATTTTGCTGACATTTATTCAGTTGCTAATGGTATCCTAACTCAGTTTATACCTCCACCCACCCACTGGAGAATCCTGAAGTCATAAACTACATGCCTGCCATTTATTCTTAGAATCTAATCCAATGCCCTTATTTTACTAAAGACAAATGTTTGACCCCAATAAGCGAGGACACTTAAATCTGTAACCACTCTGTGCCAATGACTACTCCAATAGAAAGCTCTGTTTATGATGCAATAACCCTTATTTTTAACAAGCTGTTTTACGAGGTAGCACGGCACTTGGCTTTGGGGTCGATTTGGAGCAAGCGATGCCTCGTTGTCATTTGGAGTTGTTAGCAAGAAGGATGTAGTTGTGCCATTTTTATTTTATTCAGATAGCATTAGACTTGGTATTGATTAGTAGCCTGAGCAAAAACTAGAACAACTGAAAATATTAAATTTCCAGTTCTGATAACCACATGGCCAAGTCATCTTTTGCCATGGATGCCCCATGCAGAGACAGCAGAAATTAAATCTTTAATTGCAACTGGTTATGAAGAGGGAGCAGCCTGGTAATGGTGGATTTCCCCCAGCAGCTTCGAAGAAGCTATCGTCCCTGTCCTCTGAAAGCGTATGCAGTCAGCAATGTCTTTGATAGTATGGGCTTTAGGTAACAGAAGTACTGGAATTTAGAGACTTAATATACATTTAAGAGATCAGAGCAGGGGTTAAACCAAACAAGTTAGAACCGAATTCTTTTTGCACAAATGAAAGAACATTCTTATGAATCACATGCTCACGTTGGGGGAGAAATTTCAAAGTTCTGAAATCTTTTTAAAGTCCTAAAGTCTTACACATAAGTCATTTCAAAAGGAGAAACTAGGAATATCTGAGCATTTTATTAGCCTAGACGTAACTCAGATAAATATCCATTATGTATACTATTCTTCTTATAGAGAAAGGGCAAAGTAACTTCCCCACTTTGAGACTGCATGATTAGGAGAGCAGAGGGTAGGAAATACCGCTGGAGATCTTCTCGGAAGGGGAAACCCGGGCACTTCTCTGGTCCGGACCCTGCTCGAGCACCCTGCAGCTCCACTTGGCAGGAGGCCCTTGTGCCCCCTCTGGTGCCAGAGGGAGCTCTCGGGCGGCGTGGGTGCTGTAAAGTGCCGTGAGCCCCTTTGTAGCAGGGTGATTACGGGGCCGATATGATTTTAGTTGGGAAATCTAACTTAAAGTGAAAAAACAAAACAAAAAAACTTTAAAACTTATTCAACCCTTGGAACTGACTTCACTTTCGGGGGGACCCCAGGTTGATTTTGTCCCCTGCATCTGGATCCCCTCCAACCCGTGGGATCCCCCGGACTCGGCCACGTGAGACTGTGCGTGCACTGAGCATTCGTCGGCCGTTTGGCTCGCTCCGTCTGATTGCTTCCAGAAGTTGCAGAACGTGTTGTCCCAATTGAAGCTCTTCAGTTAACTTCTCTTCCCTGAAAGGGCTCTTGTTCTCACGTTCAGCCTTTCCAGGCCATGAAGATAGTGAGATTGCACACTGATGGCTGCTGCATCTTGAGTTATTACGCAGCGTCCCCAGTGAACTGAACACCTGTGTGTTTGACGGCTCCTGCAGTCACAGCCTGTGAGTCACAGATGAGTCAAGCGAGACTCGGGCTGCACGGGGAAGAGCTTTTAACCAAACACATGCCAGGCTTAAGCCATCAGACAAGTGGATTGACTCTGACTCTTCCAAAATCTAGGGCTTCCTCAGCTTAACTATATGTGAAGTACAGCTAAGCGGTTTTTCAGAGATGGGCCCTAGTTCACCAGAAAAGAAGCAGGAGACCCAGTCTCATGCCGGCCTCCTCCCTGCATTGCCCTGGAGTGAGCTGGAGCCCCAGATGCAGCAGAACTTCACAAGGAAAGCTGTTCTAGGCAGCAGAAGATCCTGATGCCAGACGTGACTTCTGTGGCTGCGCATCCTGGCCCTTAGGCTTGAAGAAGATGGTCCCACTCAGCACAGTGGTTTTGTGGCCAGTCCAGTGGAAAAGGGTACGGATAAAACCGACACTGTGGTTTCCAAAGAATCTGCATCTGGCCACCTGTTAATAGAAACACTATAGCTTCCCTCCCTTCTCCACCCGTGAGCAAGGCTAGACATAGGGAAAACTAGAAGTCCGCCCTCAGACAAAAGATTCAGTCAATTAAGGGTGGACCCAAGGCTGTTGTAGGACTTCAAGAGTGTTGTTTACCATTTCAAAGCATTTATAGGCATGCTCATAATTCCTTTATAACTCACTGGATATTTGACTCTATAAAGTGTCAGATGCTCATGCAGGTTGGCTGCCCTTTTTTAATTAATACAGCCACCTTTATCATGTGTTAAGGCAAATCAACTTTGAGAAAATCGGTGCACAAGCCTTCCCCACTACCACCCTAAAATGCAAAGGAAATAGACCTAGAGGTGAGTCTTTCCACCTAACGGCATGCCTCATGGCTTGGGTTATAAACAAAGTCATAAACAAAAGGTAGATTTCCCTAAGTAACTAGAAAATGATCAGTTAACACTGTGTCAGATATTTGGATTTTGCTACCAACAGAATATGAAGATCCTGGGGTTGGAGCAGAAATTCCATGTTGATGCTAATATTTATATCACAGTATAATGCAGTCTACTATCCGTTTTCTTTTTTTCAAAAGAGACTTTTTAGTCTTTATTCTACACACATATTGCATTGGTACCTCATCTACTGGAATGTATTTGAACTATCAAACTATCACATTAAAAGTACCCAGATAAAAGGGAAAAATGACCCTCACCCAGCCCAGATAATTCTTAAACATTACAATCTACATGAAGGTTATGCTGCATTAAAATACAAATAAGTTTAATTATCTTCCTCAATAACCCAATGTCTATGGCTTCAGCTGTCTGGCCTGCTGCTGAGATATGTGACTGATATTCATCACGATAAAACAATCTTTTAGAAATCATCTTAGGAAAATCCTTGCTGAATCAGTTGGTTTCTTAAACCTATCTCCAGTATCTTTTCATAGTTTTTGTCCTCTTTTGATTTCCTTCTCTTTTTTTTTTTTTTTTTTGGAAGAAGGCTGTCCAGACCACCTGTTAGGACAGGGGGGCCTGTCTGTCGTCTGTGGCGAATGTATCTTGCTCTGTAAACCTACCTTGCCCTTCATCAAACTTCATATTTGCAAAAAAAAAAATCTTTCTTAATTGAAAAGGCTGTCCAAGTGGCGGTTTAAGCTCTGGCCAAATAGCACCTCATGTATTGTGTCATCCACAAGTTCAAGGTGGAAGACTTCATCTTTCTGTTCTCTGCATCCACGAAGTGAGCACGTTACCTTTGAGCAACGAATTTCCTTTTTGCCACCTGTCTTCTGTCCTTGGCTCGTAATGCTGATTCATGAATCTGGCAGGGCTGAGGCCTTGGCATGCCGGGCCTCTGTGCCCTGCCCCTCTGGGGCCCCGTGCGCCTGCAGGGCCCTCCGCACCAGGTTACTCTGAATGTGGTTCCTGATAGCTTTTCCTGGACTCACTCTTCCCCTTGCTGCCGGGGGACCTGAGGCCAAGCACCACCGCCTATGAACTTGGGACAGAACAGAAACCTGTGGTGTTATTGTTTAACCAAATCAATGCATCATTAGGTGTAGAATTAAGAAGAGGAAGAGAATGCAGCTAGTTATAGCAAAACAAAGGAGTGATTTGTTATGAACATCTTGTGCTTCCTCAGTGTAATCAAAGTCTCTCGAGAGGCATTTGGAGCATTCATTCAAGGAAGCTGTGTCGCATTGGTATTTGAAAAACTCTATAAAGAAGTGACGTGGGCCCGGAAGCACCAGACCAGGCATGCAGAGGCCCTGAGATCTAATCCAGAGCTGGTAAATCAGGACTGCCAGACTCATTTTTGTAACGTGTTTTTGTAGAACACGCTGTGTTCTAGGACAAAGGTGTAGGAGGAGGAAGAGGAAACCTTTCTAGGTCAGGAGTTGCTGATGGTCTAGGCACTGTTCTGAGATGTTTCTAGATACTTGACTAGGACCGTTTCCGTAAGAGTTGCCCAGGGGATGCCTTCGGTGACAGGCCTTTGTTAGGAGTTCTCTGCTGAAGGAGACGTGGGGTGAGAATCCGTTTGTCTGCATTGGGTGACGGGTAACTTCAGGCACAGGGGGAAATCCGGTTAGACATTTCCCATGGGATTTCCACGGAGCGGTTGTTTGACTTGCATTTGAGAATACGGGAGGGCATTGTGTTCACGGAGAAATGGCCTTAGTTACGTCCCATTTCCTTCCGGTTGCATAAGGAAAATCATGCTACCCTGTTATGTGGAATAAGGAATAAAACAATGGTAAGGCAGGTACAGGGTGTGTAACGTACCTATTAAAAAATGTGGGAGGGCTTGGCGTCAGGGTCGAGTGATTAACCCACAGGCTTATGTCGACGGTCCCTGAAGACCTCTCGGAAGGACTGACCTTGTCTAGTCTGGTATTGGTATTTGAGGTTCCCCGTCTGTAAAATGGGGATCATGGTGCTTTTGCCAGTAGTTACCAGGTGTTTTACCAAAGGTAGAAGTAAAGTTAGTCCCAGCCCCTTGTGCTCGTGAGCTGTGCTAGGAGGAGATGAGAGGTGGCACGAAGGGGACGATTGACTAGGAAGTACTGGCACAGGTGACGCACTGGGGCCGGGGGGCCGATTCAGGGATGGGGCTGACCACTGAGCCAAGAAACCCCACTCACTTCTCCGGCTCTCATCTCTCCACGTCTTGCTTCCACCTATATCTCGAGGGACTGCAGTGGTTTTTATAATTGATAGGAACGTTTACCTCTGAGAACATTAATGTAGAGTTTTAAGGTATCCGTTAACAGTGATAAAATCTAATAAAAATTATTCAATTTCATTACAATGTAATGAGTCAATTTGTTTCAGGGATTTCTCACGTGCCCTTACAGGTAAGCAGAGTAAGATAAAGTTTGCTACTCTTGACAAAGAAGGGATATTTCTTTTTTTTTCATTTCTCCTGAATTTAATCATAAGAATGTTAGACACACACAAACTGAAGGACATTCTACAAAATGTTTGTACAGTAACCCTCACAAACAAAACGATGCCGTGTGTGCGTAAGTGGCCCTCTCTCTGCATCTGGAGAGTGTACGTGCTTAATAACAGGGTCCTTCTGGAGGTGATGTCCCTTTGGTTCTTGTGTAACATCAAGAAAAGAATAAATAGTCTCCCCTGATGGGATCTTTGGACCCAAATTGGGGCAGACAGCATCAGCCTGACAGTCTCCCGGAGGGGAGACTGTTTGGAAGGGATGATGCCGGCAGCAGCTCCCTGGGCAGCCCGCAGTGCTCCCTGAGGGGAGGCTGGGCCTGAATCACCCTCAGCTGAGGCCGCCTCTAGCAGAGACCTGTCACCCTGCCGCCCAGTGGGAGCTGGGCACTAGCAAAGCAGGATCAGATGCCTGTGTTTCCAGCACGAGTGATTCAAATGCTCTCAGGAATTCTGTTGTTTAGTCTGTCTCCTGTGGTTGGAACTTCCTCTCCCAACCGTCACACTGGGGTGTTGTTTCCCAATGGCATGAGGAGAATTTCCTAGGGGCTCTATCAAAGTGCTGTGCTCCGGAAGAGCCGTTCCATTCGAGAGGGAAAGGCCTTCTGTAGGGTCTCTACAAAACGAGCATTTTGTTTAACATGAGCCTGGGTGCCGCGTGGCAGCCCGAGGGCTTCCAGCTATCATAGGGGCTGCTCTCGTGTCTACAGGTGCTTTCCTGAAGGGGACACTGAGTAGTATACTGATGGCATTTGTGTCTTTGGTCCACCCCCTTAAGTTTCTTAAGAACGTAAGCCCTTGCACGGTTATATTTAGAAAAAACGTCTTTATTTGCTTCTGATTGCAAGAAGAGATGCTTGAGGTGTGAGCTTTTGGCTTGTGTATTTCTTATAGCAGCACAGAGCCTATTACCTCTCTTCTAGCAAGAAGAGCAACTGAGGCAGCAAGTGGTTTCCATTCCTCAAAGAAGCCACGCTGTGTCTATCCCCTAAACGTTCCTGAAAAGAGAGAAACAAATACACCACCAGGGTGGTGGTGTGTTAGAACAAAAAGCAACGACACCCGCATTGGAAGAACTTGTCCTAAGATCTCTCTTAGAACTCTGAGCGTTAATTACGGTCCGATGTCAAGGAAAATGAAGTGCAAAAATCGTGGTGTAGCAGCAGCTTGGTTCAAACGTATCACACATGTGGGGCATTTTGCTCTCACGTTTAATCCTTGCTCACAGTTTACACGATGAGCGAGTTCACCCACTTCCCTTTAAGTTCACCCCGAGCTTATATGTTTACATGGTGGCGTAGCATCAGAGCAGGCAAAGCCTAACAACCGGTCTCGAGCTAACATGATTTATACTAGAACATCATGAGAGCTAAATATTGTCCTAACCACCGTCTATTTCTGTGTGCCTCATCCAGGGAGCCGTGGGTGTGGGCTATGAGACGGACAATGTCTGAGCCAGGCTGAGCCACGGAATTGTAAGATTTTTAGGGGCCTTAGAGATTGGCCAGTCGAAGCCTTTCTCTTTACAGACGAGAATATGGGCCCTGAAAAATCTAGTGGTTTGCTTGAGAGGACACAGCGAGCTGGTGCAGAGAAACAGGGAACATGTCATCTTTCTGTCCGACCCAGTTTTCTACCAACCACAGAATTCTGTTGCCCATCAAGTGTTTTTTTCCCCTACCTAATGTCCACAGCACTTCCTGCTAGACAAAACCAGAGGAAAATTCTCCACTGAGACCAGTGGAGTGTAAATTACAGGAAGCAAGAGAGTAGGAAGGCTGAAGCAGTGTGTGTGTGTTGTTGGCTTTTTTGGGTGACTTTAATGCATTTTTATATGTTAAAGATGTTAATTCTTTGATTATGTTGTAATTATCTTTTCCATTGTCATTAGTCTTTTAATTTTCTTCATAGTTATAAACATTATTTAAAGACAATCTTGAATGTCTGGGAAACAGAGCACAACATTATAACCACATTGCTCTGACACAACTATTTGCTAGTTTTGTGTGTGAAGGCAAACACTTTTACGTAATTGCAATCAGGTTAGAACACTTCTTGATGGAGAAAAGTTAATTTTTGATTAAACATATCAAACTTTACCTCTTCTGTTTCTTTTGACATGTAGGAAGTTTTTCTCCATGTTTTGGTCTGAAAAGTATTCACTATGTTTTCTTCTAGTCTTTGCAGCATTTTTTCACAATCCCATGTTAATCTTATTCTCTTTACCCATCTTGAATAAGGGAAGCTCTTTGAAGATCGTGTTTGCCCCTTTGTTGGCGTATGACCCTTTCCCTTGGCTCCGATTGCCATACACTTGGGGACCGGGCAGATGCTGTCTCTGAACCCCAGGTGTTGAGGAAGTGAAGCCCAGCCCCATCCCCGCCGCAGAAGCGAAGCTCTGCTGTGCTAGGTGGTAGCGTGCACAGCTACTGCCGCCTGGTTTTCTCACATCCTGGGAGCTCGTGATGTACATGGAGCTGTCAAATGCCACGCTTGCTCTGCCCCAGGGTCTCCCTGCCTCTGTCCCTGCCAACAGCTTCATGCTTTACTGGGCGGACTGTCTCTCCCAGGATAAAATGTGCCACCATCGTCCCTTCTCCCCTTGTTCTCTTGTTTCCCGGGCATCATGATCTCCATGTGAATATAGAAATACGTGAATCTGATACTGGTAGCTTGGTTGCCTTAAAAACCAGCCCCCACGTTGCTCAGTTTTTCATTTGGAATAACCTCAGGTCTCTACACTAGGGAGACTTAAAAGGATCTTGTCTCTCTGCCCCCTGCCCCGGGCGGATTCTGTCCTGACTCTGAGTCGATGCTTGGGAGCAAAGTAGCTATTGGGTTTCTCAGGTCAGCTCCAGCACCCTTATCCTCCCACTTCATTGCTTAAATTTTGGTTTTCTGAGTTTTCTTTTGCTGTGTTTTCTGTGTTCCTGTGTGCGTGCGTGTGTGTTGATCAGGAGTGTCAAGCTGCGGGTGCCACTGAGCCAGCAAAAACAGAACGGCTGACACTGAGAACTCCAGACACCCCTGGATCTCGGGACTCCGTCAGTGTGGCTCTGTCCCCACCACGCCACTCTGCTTTCCTCTGTGATGGCTTTTTTCACAGGGAGCCTCTTCCCACCAACCAGACACGCGTGGTCCCAGCTCTGAGGGAGCTGCTGTGGGTCACGTGTCTATCTCAGAACCGATCCCTTTGGCTGTGGATGTCCTGATGGGCTAGGTGTGATCACATGTTCACCCGCTCACCACCTGGCAGGGAGGTGGTGCCAGGGTAAAGTCTGCTGGTTTGTTTAGGAGCTTTGGTCACTTGTCTGTTCCTGCTAGTTGCTGTCCAGTCTGTGTAGTAGGTCC
>NW_012140747.1:172665-204484 GCF_000956105.1 Propithecus coquereli | reverse complement strand
ATTTTCCATTTAATATTTTCAAACCACGGTTAACCGTGGGTAACTGAAAACGGTGGAAAGCTAAACTGCAGATAAGGGGGGGACTCCTGTACTTGCCCTTTCAAATATTTTGAGTATCGTCCCTGGGCAAGCCCACGTGATTGAGGGACGGTTCCTGCAAGTGGGGGCAGAGCAGTTTTCAAAGGAAAATATGCGGAGCAGACACAACGGGTAGGCAGCACCTTCTGTGTTACGATGAGGAATTTTAGGAGACGGCTGTAAACACAATTGAATGTGGACAGCCTTGAATTCCAAGTATTAGATAGACTTGGAAAACATAAATCTTTATTCCCAGGACCTGCCCCATAGTAGGCTCAGAATTATTATTTTGGGAAGAATGAATGCCAAAGTAAGCTTTACTAGACCATGAACATCATCTAATTGCTGGTGGCATTTTGCCCTTACCATGGGACTAGAGTCCCTCCTCTTCCTCCTCTATTTGTTGGGGAAGATGCTGACTCTGTCAATGAAGGGGGAGCTTTCACTTTGTCCTCACGAAGCCCAGTGCTGCCAGCCCAGGCTGTCCCTTCGCCTGCTAAGGCTCACTTATATGCACAGGGCAACACTTTTGGCTCCTCCAAAGCTTAGCTGTTAATAGCCTACTGCTGACCAAAAGCTATAAACAGTCAATGAACACATATTTTGTATGTTGTACGTAGTATATACTGTATTCTTACAGTATATAATAAAGTAAGCTAGAGAAAAGAAAATGTTACTAAGAAAACTGTAAAGAAGAGAAAATATATTTACTATTCAGTAAATGGAAGTGAATCATCCTCAAGGTTTTCATCTTACTGTCTTCATGTTGGGTAGGCTGAGGAAGAGGCGGGGTTGTTTTTGTCTCGGGTGGCAGAGACGGAAAAGGTGGAGGGAGGTGGAAGGTGGGGCAGTCACACTGGGTGTCACTTTTATAGAAAAATCTCATATAAGTGGACCCGCACAGTTCAAACTCGTGTTGTTCAAGGGTCAACTGTACATTTCAGTAGATAAATCCCTAAAATAGAAGAAAGTCAGTTACAACTGTATCCAGTTATCATATGATTGGATAATTATATGATACTTGACTGAGAAAAATAGCTTATTTATACCTTTAACTTAGAAATTAACTGGTTCATTGAACATATAGAAATAAAACATGGAAATATCCATTTACTGAAATTCTTATCTCCATTTACAAAGATAAAATGAAATTGACTAGTGCTGAGAATATAGAATTGAACTTTTTTCCTTCCCAGTGATATATTTCAGTTGTATGTAAACACAAGCTTGGGTTTGTGTTTTTGTTTTTCTTTTGTTTTTTGGGAGAAGGAGTCTGAAACCCCGTTTGACCTAGCGTGTATCTGGTCTGTCACTCGTGTATCGCCCACCCCTTATCTGGGTTTCATTTTCTGTTGAGAATGATGATGGCATGCATCACAAAGAGGAATGTGCTCTGTGATTTAATTCTGCAAATATTGGGAGCCTTCGTTGGAGCCAGGTGCTGGAGATAGAAAGATTTTAAAACGCAGTTTCTACCGTTAAGAGGTTCACAATTTAGCCAATGAGATGGACAAATATACAACTAGGTAGCAGAGGTTACAAAGGTTCAAAAGAAAAGAGAATAATTTCAGCCTCAAGCTAAAGGAAAGGCTTTTAAGAAATACCTTTTAAGCTAGGTCTTGAAGGTGGCAATGTGGAGTAGGGCTTTGTTGGACAAAGAAAAGGGAGAGGACGTTTCAAGCAGACGCTGGAGCAGGAAGCTCCTAGAGGGTGGCTGTTGGGTGCAGAGCCTGGCAGACGTCTGGTGCGGCTGGAGGGAAGAGCCCGTCCTGATTGATTGTGAAAAGCTCTGGGTTTGTTCCTACTTTATCTTCACCAGCTGCTTGGCCAACAGTTTTCACTGGGCTTTGAGATTTCTTCCCCAAAGCAGTCATTCTGATGCAAGTTGCGCTTGTCGGTTTCCCTGCTTTGTGCCAGGGAGGGGTGACTTGCCGGGTTGGTGTTTCAGACGTGAGAATTCAGGGTTATGGAAATGGTTCAGAAGTAGCCGTTATATCTCAGTGATATAATAACCGATACTCATCATTTTATAGCAACATTTATAAATTCCCCAAATTGAATTTCTCATGTAGACACGGGATGGACACTTAGGAACGTGTCCAGTGAACAGTGTGTCCCGCGATTGGGTTTCCTGTTGGTTCATATCACCATTGATTAGAAGAGGTTTCCTGTTGAACATGACTTATATTGCACTGGAATCTTTATTAAATATTTTTTTCTTTTCTAGAAAGTCCCCCAAACATACTATAATATAATGCTTTTCCTTTGGGCAAAGGCTTCCAGACAGATGGCCTGCATTTTAAAAAATGAAATGCCAATAACCAAGTGATTATTTTGATTAAACAGTAATTAGATACTGGAAATTTGCAGAATCCAATTTGCAAATTATCCCTTTGCCCATTTTATTAAATGACAGGGTACAGGCTAGCACTGCTCAGGTGGTATTTCCGTAAATACGTGACTATGCTTGCAAAGAATTTCACGATTTTAACCACCAGCCCAGCTTGCCAATGCCTTTCCCCGACCTCCTCCCCATCCCCCACCCCCAACATACACACAGAGCCCTTTCCTGGCCTCAGAGTTCTCTCCCTGAAAGGAAGATATTGTTTCATGCACAGGCTAATAGCATTGCCTACGTATTTTTGATCTAAGAAGAACCTTCTGTGATCGAGTCTGCCTTTAAGCAGTTTTAAACCGTGAGCTGATGCCATCTGCCAACCTAACTGACAGCTCTCGCTACAGGGCGGATGATGGCCAGTGAACTTTGACGAGTGAGGGACAGAAATATTTCTAAGATGTGTGGAAGTCAAAATCGAGCTGGGATTGCAGGCAGGAAGCCGTGTCTTTGATCTGGATGTTTAGCTAGATAAGCCAGGTTAGGCTGAAAGCATGGAACACCAAAAGCAGCAGGAAGGAGCTGGGAAGACTTAGGTTTGCATCCTCTTGGTTTACCAGCTGTACGAGTTTGGGCAAGTGGCAGAGCTTTTAATGAGTTTTAGCATCTAAACAAAGTGGGATCCTAGCCCACATTGATTAGCTTCAGGAGTGCTATGTGAGAAAGAGCAGAACGGGACAGTGTGAAGGCCCCGTAGCTGCAAAGGGCTATCAAAGGGAGACTGCTACAGTTTTCCAGTACACACGAGCTTTCTGGAAGCTTCCAAATCAAGCACAAATCCCCATCTCTACGCTCTAAGGCTCCCTCCAAGCAAGACCTCCTTCAGATCATGTGTAAATTAGAAGAAATCACTCTCTTGGAAAGTGGACAGAGCTTTTTTTTGCAAAGAAGGGGAGCTTTGCTTTCGGCAGATGCATCCCCGGCTGGCAAATGTCTTGGAGAGCAGAGCGCTGGCTGGATGTCGGCCCCCTGGGCTCTCAGCTAAGCACCTTTGTGCAGGACCCAAACAGCTCAGCTGTGTTTATTTCCCCTGCACCTTACTTGTAGTCTCTTCAGAAATACAATTAACTTTCCAGGAATTGAGTCAGCTCTGGTGGTAACATAGACTGGTAGAAAGAGTATAGGTTGGATCATTTTCTTGATCTGCCATTTACTAGTTGTGTTTACTTGAATGAAGTCCAGGGAAAATCACCATGGCCATCCTGCTGTGTGACCTTGGGTGAGTGACTTGACTTCTTTGAATCTGTCTCCTTGATCTATACAAGGGCAGAGAGCACCGCCCTGGTCCCCAAATCTGGTGGTGAGTATGGAATGTGATCACCACCGTGTATTAACATCAAAGGGAAGTACAGGACTCGACAAAGGTTCAGTCTCCCGAGTGCTACTTCTGCCACCTCCAAGCCTGGCTAACCTCCACTCTCTATCACTGGCCCATCAAACCTACCACGATTTCAAGAGGGTAATGACCACGGCACTATCTAGGTCCAATGAAAGCCTTGTTGACTGTAATTTTAGAACAGAAAAAATTATAATGTTAAACCCTAGGACTATTTCTTATCAACCATATCTTCTCAAAACATAGCAACATACTAGTAACCTTAAGAGAACAGATAGCCAGATCTGGTTTTCTGGAGGAACAAAGACCCTTATCCAAAATGTCAGTTTTATGTCATCCAATTGATGGTCAATTTAAGAATACGCTGGCCGGGCGCGGTGGCTCACGCCTGTAATCCTAGCTCTCTGGGAGGCCGAGGCAGGCGGATTGTTTGAGCTTAGGGGTTCGAGACCAGCCTGAGCAAGAGCGAGACCCCGTCTCTACTAAAAGGACAACTAAAAATATATAGAAAAAATTAGCCGGGCATGGTGGCACATGCCTGTAGTCCCAGCTACTTGGGAGGCTGAGGCAGGAGGATCGCTTGAGCCCAGGAGTGTGAGGTTGCTGTGAGCTGGGATGACGCCACGGCACTCTAGCCTGGGCAACACAGTGAGACTCTGTCTCAAAAAAAAAAAAAAAAAGAATAGGCTGACCAGCCAGATTACGATCAAGTCAATGGAAAGGAAAGATGCTTTTTGAGTATGGCTCTCGGTATCGTAACTAACTAAATCCTCTGCCGTGATTAACCAAATCCGCTGTCACTGACAGGCTAGCAGGAGGGGGGAGCAATGTGAACGGAGCCCTTGTGGAGTATCTCGGGGTAGTTAGCACGGTAAAGAGGGCTGCTGACTGTTGCGCATGTCTCAAGCTACCTGAGTGCAGAGTGATTTCTGTAATGTATCTTAGTCTGTCTGCATTTGGAGATGCAAAAACTGTATTCGCAAGTTCACCTATGAAGCAGAAGATCTGTGGTCTCCTTCCAGTAGATGACAATCTGATTTTACGTGAGATGTGCATGTCTTCTGTGAAGTCATAAAGCTTGAGATAATCATTTTTACATTTCAAAGTATGACATTCTCTGTAACAATCCTGTAGCTATTTGTCAGGAACATAAACCCACACATAGGTTGGTGTCTCCTTGGAAGATCCTGGAGGGTCCGATTCTTTAATTTAGCTGGAGATCTATGCAGTTACTCATCTCTATCTGATGATTAGTAGAACTACCCCAGAGATCGATTTGCTTGGTCTGAGGTACCTGATAAGGCCGGATTTTGAAAATCTTCCCAAGTGATTCTATTGCTCGGACGAGGTTAAGAACCATTGGATAGAGGAACAAGCATGTTGATACGTTGATGGCAGAGTTTTGCAATTTATCTCAATCCTTAAAAATGCTTTTCACTTGGTTCAATTATGGAAAAACAACACAGAAACATAAACATGTATAAGTATATGTGTGTCTGCCTGGAAAGAAAGATTGGGGCCAGGTGCAGTGGCTCGTGCCTGTGATCTTAGCACTCTGGGAGTCCAAGCCAGGATGATCGTTGAGGTCAGGAGTTCGAGACCAGCCTGAGCCAAGAGCAAGACCCAATTTCTACTAAAAATAGAAAAGAATTAGCCGGGTGTGGTGGCATGTGCCTGTAGTCCCAGCTACTTGGGAGGCTGAGGCAGGAGGATCACTTGAGCCCAGGAGTTTGAGGTCACAGTGAGCTACAATGATGCCACTGCACTCTACCCAGGGTGACAGAGTGAGACTCTGTCTCAAAAAGAAAATAAAAAAATGGTATTTATTCTTCCAATCTTTTTTTCTAACAGATTAGCAATGATTTTCTTTGGGGGTGGAATTATGGACTATTATTTTATTTTTCCATATTTTCCCCAAATTTCTTCCCTGAACCTTGATTACTTTTGAAATCAGAAAGAAGGGACAATTGTATTTTTTTTTCTAATAAAAGCAAGGAAGTATTTCATCAATATCTATTGTGTCCTGAACCCTGTGTGCACGATGGAGGATATAAAATATGCATAAGGCGTGGTCTCAGGGAGTTTGTAGTTGAAGAGGCCCAACCAACATCTGCGCAGCCTCCTGTGTCAGTATGTAATAAAACACTTGAGACCCTGCCGCCAAGTAGGTATGGTCATACTGTACTTGTCTGTCTTATTTCTGTGCTGGATTGCTAACTACTAGGGGGACAGAGGAGTCTTAGGAGCATCTAGCCTTGTGCCTTCCATTTGGTAGGCTTTAGCAGTCACTTAAAATACTTGTGGCATGAATGAGTTCAGAGAGGGGTGATGTTACTATGAAGCATCAGTGGAGAGAGATTAGAGGCAGGCCTCGATAAAATAAATAGGGTTTGAATGGCAGCCACTCCAGGTGGCCGCTTAATACAGAGTTCTTGGACAGAGACCTGTGGTAGAGATGGGTTTGATGTGAGGAGGGACAGTCGTCAGTGTGCCCAATTACAAGAAGCCTCGTCTATCACAGTGGCTGTGCTGAGCAAAGGGAACGGAACAGAGCTGTGGCCAACAGGTGGGCCTGGCCGGAGAGTGATGGGGAAAGAAGAGGTTTCAGTTACCCAGGAAATAAATAATAGAGTCTGCATTTCCTGCAAATGAGAGGAGCATCCACTCTGCTCCCTTCTTTATTTACATCACACAATTTGGGGGAAATGAAATATGTTTCACAGAAGGAGTTAGGTCATTTCCTTTAAATGTCTTGAAAAGGAAGAGGGTCTTGCCCTCTCTCTTTGTCCTTCCACCTTGGGATAACACAGCAAGAAGGGGACCTTCTCAGATGCCAGTCGCTTGACCTGGAACTTCCCAGCCTCCAGAACTGTGAGCCAATAAATTCCTGTTCAATATTTTAAAAAAAAGAGGAAGCTTATTTAGCGAACACAGAAACTGTCTGGAAAAATAGGATTTTTGTTTGTTTCATGCAAAAAAATTTGGCAAAAAGAGCCAAATATCTGTACGTGAACAGAGCCAGGAAGAACACAATGTCACCATCCGAGGTTGAGCAGTGTACAGGAGGGCTGCGACACCCAGACCCGAATGGTCTCCAGCGAACTCTGGCATTTTCTGGTTATCCTAAGACTGCAGTGGAATGCGCTCTGAGGAATGAAGGAAATGTTTTTAAATGTCGTCTGGGAATGGTTTGCCCCCGAGTGCCACACCACCTCCCCCACACCCCCATCTCCACATCGCGCTGTGACACCCTCTGCGGAGCCCCTGGGGTTGTGTAGACTTCACAAAAACACAAGGACTCAAAAAGACTCGTCCAGGCAGCTGGAGCCCCAGGCTGCTTTCAAAGCCGGTCAGGAAACCTCACTGGGCAGACAGTTCCGATGTTTAGAAACCCTCACCACCGTAAAATCCACCCTTTCCAGTTACCCTAAAAACACTTCCTAGCCGGTCCTGAAATAGAAAGCACAGTTGATCCATGGCCCAGTTTCCCGAAAATGAAAAGCTAGACTTCGGTCGTCTCCGAGTGTTTTAAAAGTAAATAAAATAATCCTGAATGCAACCAAGAATCGCAGGGACCAAAAGTTAACCGAAGAGAAGCTGACCCCTCCCCAGCACGCACCACCCACATCCACGGACGGCTGACGGAAAACTCGGATCATCGGCAGCCCGGGAGCTGTCCCCTCCCCAGAGCGTCTGGGGAGAGAACTCGGTGACCCCAAAGATGCCGGAGACTCGCAGAGTAAACTGCGCTGACATCTCCGTGAAGAATTGGCCTGGCACGCCTGTGCCCAAGCCCTCGACCGTCCCTCTTTAACCACTGTCGACTCCGCGTCTGGTTTCGGGTCTGGAATTCTGAGGTGTCGCCCCAGGGAGCAGCACTGGTGCCTATCAGGCACTCCTGGCTATCAGCTCGGAGCTTCCCAAACGAAACGGTGCAATCGATATCCTTAGTTGCTGGCAAGCCCTGGAATTGCTTCGGTTTGGACCTGCGAGGGTTGCTGCGGGGGGCTGTGCTCACGCAGCAGTTTGGGGGCGGCGTTCTGAACACTCAACGTCTGGGCGCACGGCGGGTGCCATCTGAAACCATGGACACTCCCCCAAACCGGTTCTATTAAATCTTTGGGCAAAACACATGAGAAGGAAAAAGATACAGTGGAGTGTCATGGTTAAGAGTACATTTGGAGTCACGACTGTTGACCTGAAACTCTGTTTTTGTCGCTTAGGGGGTGACTAGCTCATCTGGTTTGCCTGGGATTGGCCAGTTTTAAAACCGAAAATTCTGCATCTCAAGAACCTAGTTAGTTCCGGGCAAACTGGGACTGTTGATCACCCTTGATGCAAAGCGTGTGACTCTGGGCAAGTTGATCTTTTTATTAAGTTTCCACGTCTGCAAAACGGGGGTGATGATCACACCTACCTCATGAGGTGGCTGTGAGGATTCCGGTGAGTAAAGGGCGAGAGAGCTCATGGCCTGCCCTGTGCTGAGGACTGCGTGTTAGTTATTGACACTACAGGACAATTTGACAGAGACACAAAGGGTTTAAACCAACAAAATCCCAGATGGAACTGTGATGTTCAGCTCTTTGCTTTAGTGTTGTGTCTGGATAAATTATTTAACTTCTTTGAGCCTCATTTTCTGCATCTGTAAAATGGGCATAATATAACCCAGCTGGGGCAGTGTCTGGTAGGCTAAGCCTCGGCACTGTGCCTGGTGATAAAGAACAAATGACAGCTCAGGTGGTCACTATTGTGACCGTTATTAGCAGGAGAGAAGGTGTACTCCTAGCCAGTGTGGGGTGCATATGTCTGCCTCGTCTGGTAAGCCGGTTCTCCGCCACAGTGCGTGTTTATCCCGTGCATGTGAACATACGAATGCCTGAACTCGGGGGCTCCCTCTAGAGGAGGAATAAATGCATCGCCTAGAGGAGCCCACCCACCTCGACAGCATCATAGTAAGTTCTGCCCCTTGCATGCGTGGGCCCAATTCTCAGAGATAATTAGGTTGTGTTAGGAGAGGAAGAATGGCAGGGAGACAGCGAGGCTGAGGGCAGGGGAACCACTGCAGCCGCCTCCCCCACCCGCTGACCCACAGCATGTGGGGCTGACAGAGTCCCGGTGACAGGGCAGAAGCTGAGGCCCAACAGCATGAAGCTCACGCCTCCTGCCTGTCAGCTGCAGGCCCGAAGATGCAGACCCGATTGGAACCAGCCCGTTCTCCTGCTTGTGCTGTTCAGCCTGTTTCTCACGGCAGCTGCTCAGTGGCTGGCAGTGGGCAGGATCTGTAGTAAGGAATATAAGGTTATCAATAACCTGCTTCTAATTTCCCTTGCTCTTCCCTGCCTCCTTTGTTGCGGTCACCTCTGGATCATCAGCCAGCAGGGGGCATCTTACCGTCATGCGGTGCACACCTCAATCAAAATTCCGTCTGCTTTGGGTTCAAATCCCAGCCCCTCCGCTTGCCAGCTGTGTGACTTTTAGAAAGTTCCTTGATCTCTCTGTTCCTTAATTTCTCATTAGCAAAGTAGGGATGTAATAGGACCTTCCTCGTGGGGATGACTTGAAGACTGAATGGGTTAATATCTGCAAAGCATGTGACACAGCGCATGGCCGCTAGCCGGGGCACTTACCGTAAGTGTTGGCTCTAATTATGTTCCGATTTATGAGTCATGATTTGAAGGATTCAAAGAACATAGCCTCAGATTCTTACAGACACTAACTCCACACACGAATAGGACAAAATAGGAAAGGAGAGGCATGAACATTAGGTGGAAGAATACCTACTTCCCCCCACCCGTCCCCCAGATAAGAATCGGCGCTGCAGCGACCTGCCACCTGCTCCTCTTGCCTGCTCAGCCCGGAGCGATCCCTGCACGGGAACGGGCCGACTTTCTTGGCAAACTGGCTCAGGCGTGCTCGCTTGGGCGGGCACGGGACCGTTCCCTGACTGGATCTACCAGGAGGGCACATCGCACCTCTCCCCACCTCGCCCTCCAAGCCGAGACTTGGCCGGCATTTCCACGTCACTTTCCAGCTCGTTTAGAATTTTCCCTTTTCATGAGTAAGAGACACAGGTAGTTGGAAGAGCCGTGGACGTTTTCCCCAGCAGTGTGGAGGCAGGAGGAAGGCGCCGATGAGCACAAGCAGCATGTGGCTGGTGGGCCGTGAGAAGTCCGGGGGCTCTCCAGGGCGAGGGCCGTGCAGGCTCCAGTTCGTGCCGAGCGTCTAAACTGACTACCAGACAGTGGGCTTGCCCCACTGACCACCTCTTTTACTTATTAACGGACATTTATTTCACCTGTGACTACACACAAATGCTAATTTTTTTTACTGTATGGTTTCTGGTAGCTTATGGGAGTGGCTGTGTGATTCGATCCCAAGGAACATGGGTTTTACCCAGAGGGGAAGAAAAAGTAAACCACACGAGGAAGAATGACTTTACCTAATGTTTTTAGACCGAAAAGATACTATTTAAGATGATACAGGTGTGGCACCTGAAATACAGAAAATACGTATCCAGTCTGAAGTAAGGAAGTCCCTAAAAGGGCCTCTGTGTTCAAGACCAGGATGCGCAAGAACCAGAGGGGTCACGTGAATGGAAGTATTATTGTTCCTTGTACCTCTTCCAAGCAGCATGAGCAGGGCTTAATCAGCAAGGACAGGCCCTACTTGAGGGTGGGCTTGGGGAGCTCCAATGGGACTGTTTTGGAAGATGATGACCGATGCATTTATTTTTATCCAAACGCAGTAAAGATTTCTAGTGCTTTGCATTAAAGGGGTTATGAAGTGATTAGTTATCATGAACTTAAAACATATAGCCTGCCTTCTTCCAAAAAAAGGATCAAGACAGCCTGCAACTATTAAAACACATCTGGGCCAGCACAATTAAAAGTAGAGACAGACTGTAATAAAAGGAGTGAGAAGAAGTCAGAAGCTCTCAGGCCGCTTTAACAAACCCCACTGACGCCTCCGTCCACCAGTGTTCCTTACGGGGTGCTGAGGATTTAGTGATCTGCAAGACGAGCAGGATTTTTACTCCCTTGGAAGCTGTCTGTATCCTGTTGGGGAGAAACAGTCATTTAAAAGGGAAACAAACAAACAATATGATTCCCAAAGAGGGCGACTGGCAGGGTGGGGGGGGGGCAGTCTGCTTTAGATTGGTGGCCAGGGCGTCTCTGGGAGGAGCTGACCCCCAGCCCTCCGTCACCTACCTCGTTCTCCCTGCATCCTCCTGCCCTCTGCTGTCTTGGCATCGGACTTTGCAGAGCCCACTTTACCCTGCCCCCACGGGCATGGCTTAGCCTCACTGAACCCCAGAAGTAGGTAGATGGACTGGTCGTCCGGTGTCGTGGGATTTCTCTCCAGCGCCAGCCCCAACATTTCTCCTCCTCTTTGGTCTCACTTCAGCTCTGTCCTTTCCCCATTAATATCACGTGGAACAAAGTCTATACTGAATCCATCATTCCTGGCACTTGCCACGCACTGGAGTTTTTCGAGCTTTTGAATGTGGTGTTCACGCCTCCTCTGCTAGACCAGTGTCACTCATTTTCCTAGACGCGGCTTGGATCCCACCTCTTCCGAGAAGCCTTTCCCGATCGCCTCAAGCAGAGTGCGTGGCCCCTTCCCCTGAGCTCTCCCAACAGTCGGTTTGCACCTCTGTCTCTGATAACGTGGCAGGGCAGTTTTTCTGTTTTCATGTCAGTCTCTTTGACTGCATACACGGTGTAGTGTTTTTCTTTGCATCCAGTGTCTAATATCAAACCTTGATGTCTAATAATTGGGCTAGTACTGCTTACTGAGTGGCTGCTATATTCCAGGTAGGCACTTTGCATGAATCATTAAACCTCATAAACTTTGCGCCCATTTTACACAGGGGAAAAGAGGCTCAGAGGAATTAAGGAACTTGCCCAGAGTTCCAGAGCCGGTGGGGGGGAGGGGGAGACCTGTGGTTCCGGATTCACACCCAGATGTGGGTTAAAATCGAAAGCCTGTGCTTTTTCCACATTGCTGTGCCATCTTTCCTACGATGCCCTCCATAAGTGTTCATTGAATGAAAAATATGTATTTCAACATCACTCTAACAAACCCCACTGTAGTGACATCATCCATCAAAGGAAAGCAGATGGTGATTATTACTCCTGTCGCATGGGTAATAGTTTTTAAACCCAGATCAAAGAAAATTTACCAAAATTATTAGGTATATGAAAAAAATCAATGAAAAGAAAGTATCTTTTTCTATTCTTCTTTTTCCGGTCTTGAATCGGAGTGTAGGGAAATGAAAAGGACAGTCACGAACTTGCGGAGGAAGACCAGCACCGCCATCCCAGCCAACCACGGTCAGGGCCGTGTGGGTGGACCCTGCAGTTCCCAACGTGGTAATTTCAATAAATAGAGCACCAAAAGGGTGACTGTTGCTCAGTTGAATTTAATAAATGTTTACTTATAGCCCTGTGGAGCAAGGCTCGCCCAGAGCTAACCAGTTAGCCACAACAGAGCTGACGTGTCTTGACCGTTAGCCACGAATGACATAGGACCAGTATGAGAAGCCTTCTCAGTCCTGGAGAGAGAAATCTACGTTTTCAAAGTTTGGTTCTATTGGCACAGCTGCGGAACTAGATTTTTTTCCCTCCAGGCAGGTAATTTCAATCTCTCAATAAATGTCCTCATATCATAGTTTTCGGGCATAGAAAGTGTTGCTGCATTTAGAATTTAGATTCATTAAATATGTTCTTTGGATGGTATATATAGGTTTTAAAATTTTGTCCCTCAATTCGGTTTTTTTGAGACAGGATCTTACCCTGTTGTCTGGGCTAGAGTGCAGCGGTGTGATCATAGCTCACAGCGTCCTCCTCCTGGTGTGCTGCGGTGCTCCTGCTTCCTCCTCCTGCGTAGTTGGTGGTACTGGCGTGGTGCACCACGCCTGGTTGCTTTTTTTTTTTTTTTTTGTGGTGGTGTGTTCTTCTTGTTGCTGCTGGTGTTGTCTTCTTGTTGTGCTCTGGTGCTCCTCTCTTCTCCTCCTCGCGTGTTGGTATTATTGGCGTGATGCGCCATGTTGTTGGTCCTCCTTTATTTTTTTTTATTATTATGTTTTTTGTGCTTATTCTTGTGGTTGTTTTTCTTTTATTGTGGTTGTTCTAGCAGTCCTTATTTATTATTAGTTGTTCTGCTTTTTTGTTGGTGGTTCGTCGTTCTTTTGTTGAGGCTGCTGTGCTCCGAGGCGGTGTGTGTGTTTCTTCCGAGCCCGGGCAGGCCGGGGGGGGGGTTGCTTTGGGTGGGTAGACACACATCTTTTTTGTGTCAGTTGCTTGGTTTGTGTAGGTAGTTTATTTAGTTCATTTCTTTGTCTGTGTCCTTGCTTTAGTTATTTCACTAGCGAGAGTCATTCTTTCATTCAAAAATCATGTATTTTGCACCTTCTATATGCTAGACATTTTTTAAGGCACTGGAGATATAACGGTTAACAAAGTAGAACCCAAATCCCTGCCCCTCGGAGCTCACATTCTATAGAGGAAAAATAAGCAGCGATAGGACGTGTCCCAATAGAAGCTGCTGTTTAAATAGGTGGTCTGGGAAGGTGGGTTGGAATCAGGCCCGAAGGAGATGAGGGAGCAATCAGGCGGGAGTCTGGGAAGGTGTATTTGGGGGCGGGCGGGGGGCAACAGCAGAGCGCAGGGACCCTGCGGCAGGAATGTGCTGGGCAAGCTCGAGGATTCACGGGGTCGAATGAGACAGGGATGGAGATGCGAGATCAGAAGTGAGAGCAGTCAGGAAATGCTGGGCCTCGCGGGCCATCGTAAGGGCCTTCCGCATTGTTAAAATGGAGAGCCGTTCTCAGAGGGTCACTGGCTGCTCTGCTGAGGACAGACGGGGAAGGAGCAGTGTGGGAGCAGCACCCCTCTGGGGAGGCCGTTGCAGTAATCCAGGGCCCGGCGGTGGTGGCTCGGACCAGGGTGGCAGCGGTGGAAGTAGTGAGAGGTAGTCGGATTCTGAATATTTCATGCTGGGTTATATTCGGGGTCTCCAGAGAAAGGAAGGCATTAAGGATGGGTCTGAGGTCTTCGGCCTAAACAACAGGAAGGATGCAAGGTGCTGTTGAATAAAACGGGGAGGCTGGGGGAAGAGCTGGGTTGGGAGGGAGGATGCAGGCGTGAAGTTTGAGCTGCCTGTCAGACATCCGAGTGAAGACGGGGAGCGGACAGTTGGGTGTACCAGCCTGGAGTCCAGGGCTGGAGGGCAGGCCATGCGAGGCGAGCGAGCACGGAACCCCCAGCCTGGATCCAGATCCTGGCTCCGCCGTGCGAACGTGGACAGGGCTTTTCTCCCCCCTGACTTCCAAATCCTCGTGTGCGAGGCGAGGTGAGGTGGCATAAGCGGTACAGAGGACAGCCGGCGGGGTCAGCGCGACCGCCCACGTACAGCACAACATGTAGCACGCTAGCCGTCCTCCGCCAAACCCCGCTCTGGGGTGCCAGGCTCTGTAGGTGAGGCCGTGATCAATGACAGCGCCCAGGATGTGTCGGCACAAGGAGTCGGGACTCGGTCCCGTGAGCAGCGGGAAGTGTTTCTCTGGGAAGTTTTTGAGTGAAAAGAAACTGTCCCGACGTGGTTAAGAGGTACTGGGCAGGGGGTGGGAAGGGAGGCATGTGGTGTGGGAAGGACCAGGGTGGGGGTGGCCCTGGACATGGAGTTGAGGACTGAGCACACGTGACCGGGGCCCACTCTCAGCTCTGGGGTCGCCAGCCCCCTGGCAGAGCCAGTGCGCTGCGGGTTCCTGAGCCTCCCGATGGCCTGTTCCCGCTTGCTGGACCCGAGGACACAGGGAGAGCCCGTTGCTCTCACAGCGACCGTGTCCTTTCCTGCGGCAGTCTCCCAGCGTGGCCCGGGGAACCCCACTTTGAGCAGGGTTTGAGAATCGGTCGTCCTGCTCAGAGCAGTGGCTGCGGCCGACACCCCCCTGTCGTCAGGGGAACTCGCCTCCCCCCAAAGTTCCCGCATGTCCAGTCTCTTCGCCTGGGAGAAAGAATACGCCCATCGGGTCCAACGTCTCCCTCTCCCGTTGAACGATAGCCTTGGGCAAGCTGTTGGCTCCCTCCTGAGCAAAGGAACAGTTGAGAATTCACTCTCTCATTCTTGCACTGGCTTGGAAGTGGGGCTGGGGCAAATAATTATAGAGGAGGCATTCGGGGGCCTTCTGGCCTGTGCGTGCACACCCCCTCACTCAGTGGGGAGGGAGGGACATGGGGGCAGAGGAAGAGGAGGGTAGTGTCGCTTCCCAGACTGAGAAAGGAGAAGCGGGTCCCACCTCCCCGAGCTGGCAGTCTTCTCCTTACCAGAGGCTGGAATGTGCCGTCCCGGGAGATGGATCTGGCCTGCGCCTGTGTTTGCTTTGGACCACGCGGTGTTTTTTAAAAATTCTGAATTCGTGGCCAACACTGAAAAGTCAAGAGATCTCACATTAAAAACTGGATTTTTGGCAGCCAAACCGCTCGCTCCGGCAACACGGGGCTGGTCGGCCGCCTTAGCGGTCAGGGGAGCTCTGGGGCACGGCTGTGTCCTTGAGACGGGCAGCGCCACTCGTAAGGTCCCCTGTGGCCGGGCCTCCCTCGTTTCCCCACCCAACTGGCACACGAGCGTACGAGCCCTGGATCGAAGTCGGATCAGACTGGGCAGCTGACACATTCGGGGTGTGCGGGGCCAGCTCAGTGTTGACCCAACACAGAAGTGAACCGAGGGAGAAAGGACGTGAGGGGAGCTGGAGCAAAGGGAGGTCGTGCGGCTGGCCAGACCGTGATGCTGAGGGTACGAGGCTGGCTGTCTTATGGGCAACTCTTACTCTTCTATCATAAATGGACGAGTCCACGGTCAAAAGGAGGCCCCCCCTGCAGACCGGGTGGCGAAGCACTGTGTAGGACGCCCCATCGGAACCTCCGAATTGGGCCTCGTCTCCAGCTCCCACTAGCTGTGAACTCACAGACTCTGGAGATTTGCAGCAGGGAGGTTCATTTCCTCTTCTATGCACCCCTGCGAAAAACAAAAAAAAAGACAAAAATTCCAGCACGAGTGTCGGCATTCGTATATCAAGACTGATTGGCCTCTGCTTGCTTTGATAAAGGGGCTCAGGACCCCAACTTCATTATCACCAAGAAAACTGACCTTCAGACTCGCTTGTTTGAACAGATGGTACGTCCAAAGTTTGTGGTTGGGTTGAAAAACGGTTTTCTGTGTTCGTCCTTCAAGTTCATGGTCATTGCCCATCACCACCTGCGAGTACTCTGTGCTCAGCGTAGCTGAGAGAGCGTAAATCCTGCTTGCTTCGAACACAACCCGGGGTTCACGTGCGTTCCTGTTCTGGCCAATGCTAATCGGCACCTCCCTGTCCTTCCCTCTCCTGCCTGTGAGTCCGGAGGCCCTAGTGTTAGTCGCGACAAGAGCGGTGATTGGTAAGGACGAGCTGCTGCCTTCACAGGTCACTCTGTGCCTCGGGGTCGAGCTGAGCCGAGAGGCTGGAGAAAGCTAACGTTACACAGGCATGAGTTGCTTTAGCTCAACCTTTTTTGCACGAAGCTTCTGAGTCTGAATGTTTAAATCTAGATTCTGCACCTTCCCCGGCAGTTATAGGGACAGCTGGGATATGAGACCAAAGGGGAGGATAATTACCCATTTTATGAGAATGTTCTTTCCTGGACTCAAAAATGTATCTTTAGAACCTCAAGAATTTGAAACAACAATAGTTTCTCAATGGTATCATCTTGGGATTCAGATAATTTAAAAATACCTTAGCCCTCTTCATTGATGAGTCAGCAGAATGAGATGCCACTTTCTTTCACGAGGATATGCTATGTCCCCTCCAAGAAAGCCAGGGCTTGTGCCTTTGCCAGCCATATGTCCAACTGAAATATTAATTTCCTGCTCTGGCAGGGCACATGGTCAAGGGCACTGCTGGCCACGGCCCTGGAAAAGACTGTTTCCAGACCAACTAAATAGTGTAGGAACTTCCTTCCAGGCCTTGCTAACCAGACACTGCCAGCTTGCATGGAAGTGTTCCATTCACATATTTATGAGTTTGGAGCTGCCTAAATGCATGCTGGCTTTCATTTTTTCCATCACACAGTGTTTCTTCCGGTTTTTTAGTTTCCCATATCAACCACTTTACTATTTTTGAGCAGAATAATTCCAAGCCAACGTAGCTAATCAGTACAGTAAAACCTCACCAATTCAAGCAGGGAGCTTGAACTCTTCCAGCGAGGACAAGCACTAGCCGTGCAAGTTGGAGGCCTGTTTCCTCTTCTAGAAATGAGGACTGAAGGTTGTGTAACCAAAGTCCTTTTCTACTAATATTAAAACCACATTTCATCTAACCTAAGATGCCGTTGATTACAAGAAACATCATATTTCACGTACCAGCAAGAAAAGAACACTTCAAAATGGGCCACCAGTTAAACAATCCCAAAACACCTTTAAAGATACACCCATGATGTATAGATTGGTCACACCAGTCCCCTTGTGGCTTTGAAATCCATTTAGACAACGTTGGCAACTTCCGCTGTCCTTGGTTGTGCTGCTTGGCGTGAAATAGGCAAGCCTTTTGAATGTTCTCAGCAACGAAACGTAACAGCACTTTTCATTTCCCTTAGTGGATATCTTTCTTTCCGAGCAAATAAAACATTTGTTTGTCTCTTCGCAAGAGAATTTGGAACTGTGATTCTCTGCTAACCATAAATATTTGCTTCGTCGATATCAAATTTACGCCCTGCTGCTCTGTTTTTGAAGCTTATACTGTAACTTTTCATTTTAGTGTTGAATCATTATGTAATCTTTTCTAAGACATTTAAATGGCAGTCGGACTCAATGGTGTAGTATCAAGTGTATATACAACTCAATGAAAATGACAGGGACGCCTGCGACTGCCATGTTCGTGCAATGGTGTCTGCATTGTAACTGCCACTCGGCAACAGAAACCATCCAACCCCATCGATCACAGACGCATCCTGATCTCAGACACTTTAAAGTATGACGAAATGAGCATCTTAGAATGAATTGCAGAAATAGCTATAATCTCGTGAGAACTGACAATATCTGGCAAAGTACTAAACCCTTGATAAGAATTAATGTCAGTCAAATCTCACGGTAATCCAAAAAGTATGTGCAGATTAGGAAGTTTAGCCAGATGAGTAAAATTTCCCCAGATCACCCAGATAGGTAAATTTCAGAGTGAGGATTCAGACCCGGATAATAGGATCTTCCACCCTGCCCGTTCTGTGGTTCTACGGGCAGTATAAATCATATGTGCGTATCAACTGTAGACAGGTATTCGATTCTGTTTACTTTCAAAAACATCAAGCGTCACTCAGATGGGTTATTTGAGCCTTCAATGGGTTGTTTAAAATAGCTCAATCATATAGGGTTTTCTAAGAATTTATAATTGGTGCATCCATTATATGCAAATAGCCACTTTTTACAGGGGCTTATTGGTATGATTTCTGCCTTCACAACAGTTTTGGAGGCTGGCATGGCTACCTGTAGCTATCCTTACCACGGTGCAATCAGTTAAATTATCATCACCATTTCCTGACCAAAACCTAGCCTATGAGCTGAAACAACTTGCTCAGTGGCAATGGAAGTAGAGTACGTTCATGGGAAAATATGAACCTGGATTGGCTCAAACCTTGGTCTCCTGAGCTTTGGGTATGTTCTTTTTCTACTTCTCTCTATTGCACCAATAACTTGCCTTTCACACAGAGTTTGGTTGTTGTTTTGCTTTGTAACATGGATGGTGAACAGATAGAGACAAATATGTTTTTGTGGAAAACCATAAAAGTTGTTTTACTCTCCCAATGCTGGAAGATATGACAATGAATGACATTTTTCAGGGCACGGGAGCCCCCAGCCTCTGGCCTTGGCCTCTCTGAGGCACAAGAGGGAGGCCCTTTCAGACCAGCCCAGAGGCAGAGCATGGAAGCCACCAAACTGGCCTCTAGAGGACAGCAAGGCCGAGTCAAGTCCCGTGGCTTCGTGGCGAGGGTGATTCTGTTTCCACGGACAATTAAATATGGAATCTGGGAGGAGCTTCATATTTATTTTCACTGCTGTGGGAGCAAAACCCAAAAGACAGGAGTGAGAGTGTGACTAAGGGCTTTCACGATCGAAATAAACACCAGCAGGAAAGAATTACCCAACAGTTGAAGATGACCAGCCTCAATCCCTAGTCTTGTAGACACCATGACAACCTTCGTAAATTCACATTCCAGAAAATTCCAGCGTAGAGATTGCTTTAAGAGAATGCAATGGGCATCTTTTAAAAGTTGCCTCCGATCGTTTATTCGTTTGGTTGGCAAGTGTATAGTGAGTACCCCCGTGTGAAAAGGGAGGGGAACGTAGGGACGAGCAAATCAAGTCCTGAGTCTAACAAGTACAGTAAACGACTGTCTGAACAATCCGGCAAAGCCCAAGACTTTCTAACGTCCGTGCTGGTTTTGTCGTAGCTGTAAAGGTGCCTCCCACTATGGCCTGACGGAAGACAGGAAGAGGCGCTCGCAAGATGGCTGTGCAGACGGCTGTGTGAGCCTCACGGCGACGGCACTCTCCCCGGAGATTTCTGCAGCTGCCACCATCTCCTTAATGACGGACGAGCCTGGCCTGGACAACCCTGCCTACGTGTCCACGGCGGAGGACGGCCAGCCAGCGCACAGCCCGTCCGACTCTGGCCGGAGCAACCGAACTAGGGGTGAGTCAAATGGGTGTTTGCCCGGGAATGGGCTCCTTGCCTTGGGATTGCTCCCTGCGGAATACTTACTGTGGAAAGTTCTAGAAATGTTTTTTAAGGAGAAATCGTTCTGGTAGTTTTGGCGGCAGCCCAATGTCCAATTCTCCAAAGTGAAATGAAACCACAAGTACCTCAGATCGTTAAAACTGTGTATAATCTGACTTGGTGACAGGGGTTGGAACCAGACGTCATGATTCATCGCTCCGGCAGTGTCAGTAACTTCCCAGCCATACTGCTCAGGAAAAGTGCTATTATGTTCAGCTCAGCCCAGAAAAAAAGAAAAGCAGACTTTTAAAACAAGCTATACATATTTCACTGTAGAAAACTTAGAAAATATAGGTGAGCAAATTCTATAATCCTACCACCTAGAGGTAATCGCTGTTAACGTTTTATTATATGTCTTTACCTAAAAGATGATTTCTATTAACATATAGCTACTGTACCTTGTCTCTTTTTCTCAGCACGACCCTTTGAGCGATCCACTATCAGAAGTAGATCTTTTAAAAAAATAAATCGAGCTTTGAGTGTTCTTCGAAGGACGAAGAGTGGGAGTACAGTTGCCAACCAAGCTGACCAGAGCAGGGAAAATTCTCAAAATACTACCACCCCTGAAGGTAAATGAACTCCACCATGGGGCCGCATGTGGGCTGGGCTTCTGGGGTGACCTCAGGGGTGATGACAACTTGGCCACCAAACACCTTCTACGACCCCTTTCTTCCCAAGGATATAAAATACATATTTTTTATCTTGATTAGCCTAATTCTCTTGTAAGTAACTAAAAACATAAATACTTTCTATATTGATTGAGGGGAAAAGGTGTTAGAACCCTTCTTGTGCTAGTGTTGTGCATATCAAGAAGAATAATTACAGTTAATGAGTGAGAAGCATTTAAAACAATGCCCAGCACATAGTAAATGCTATGTAAGTGTTTACTCTTATTCCAGCTGTGTTTCAGGAGTGATGCTGAGTGTTTTACATGCATTTCCTCATTTAAACCTCAACAACCCCATGAAGTAGCTACTGTTATTATCCCTGTTTCACAGATAAGGAAATGGAAGCACAGAGCGTTGCTTACCTTGTTCCAAATTACCTTGCTAAACTTTGAATCCAGGTAGTGTGGCTCTAGAATTCATGCAAAGAACGTTATTGGATCTTAGATCCTATATGCTTTCTCCAGTATGAATGCAGCTGAGGAAATATTGTCCACTCCTTTCTTTTCATTTTATATTAGAACTTTAGAATTATGTATTAGAACTTTAGAGGAGGAGGAGTAATATTTTTTTTTTTTTAATTGAGCTGTTCCCATGTGCGGGTACTGCTCTAAGTCATTTAGATGCCACAAGAGTGCTAAGGGATGAGAATTATCGTTCCCATTTCTCCCATTGAGAAAACTGAGACCCAAAGGGATTGGGTAACTAGCCCAGTCACCCAGCTAGAAAATGGCAGAACTAAGATTTTAACTGAGATCTTCTGGCTGCAGAGCCCACTGTCTTAACCACTGGATTATACTGCCCTTTACTCTTGTGGGGTGGGAGGTAGAGCTCCAACTACCGTATTTATTATACCTTCAAAAATTCATGCGCAGTCTCATAAGACCCCTTCTTGCTTACTCACGATCACCTCTCCCCCCGCACACACACACTGCGTGCTGTAACTACTCTGAACCTACTACAGTCCTGTAAATACTGTCTCTCACCTCCCTGCTCTTGTCCAACCTGCACGCCCACTCGCCTTCCAGCTGGCATTCCGATCCCTCCTTCCAGGTTCAGCATAGGCTGTGCCTCCTCCTGGAAGCCCTCCCTGACTCCCTCAGCCACCCTTCCTTCGTGTTCTCAAAGCACCTGTAACCTGTCTTACTAATGATCACCTTTCATTGTAACTGTACCTGTAAGGAGGGCAGACACACTTTTTCTGAATCTTTGTTCTCAAGGCTTAACACGATATCTGGCACGTAATAGCGTTCACTGAACATTTACGCAATGACTGCATGAAAGGATTATGACTTCCTTTCTGCCGGTCTCTTCCTCTTGTTAAAGACTCCTTAATTCCACTCCTTGTAAAGTATTCTACTACTTGAATAAGATTTATTTGCATATTTATTGCGTAAACATTTTAAAGAGAGGTTATTATGTGTAAAGCACTGGCCTAGGCACTGTCATTTTATGTAAAGGTCATAAAATCCAGTTGCTGGCATCGAGGGATTCATTCAAGACTGAAAGAAAAGAAAATACAGGCAGGCATGCCTCATTTTATTTTCACAGATTGAAGGTTTGTGGCAGGGGGTGTTGACTGTGTGTTGGAAAGTGGCAGGAGAGGAGGTTAAGGCCAGAGGAGAAGGGTCTTGAATGCCATTTTGGAGTTGGTACTTGATTTGGGGGCGGGGAACACACCGGAAGGCTCTTGTGTCGCGCTGTTGTGGGATTGGAACCTGTTTCCGGAAGATGAAGGTAGCGGCCTTGTCGTGTGTGCAGGGGGGTGGAGTGGGAGAGAAGGAATTTCCTCAGACACATCAGGAGGCAAACTCTCGAGCGGGTGAGGTGTTAAGACTCAGCTAGGCTGGTATCGACGTCTTTGCAGGATTTGTGAGGCAGCAAAGCTTTCAGAAATGGCCTCAGGGTCTCATTGCTTCAGCACCCTGCAGTTAGTCTGGTGAACTCTTCCGGGCATGGTGTATCCGTCTATGTCGGCAGAGAGGCTGGGCCCACCGTTCATCAGCTGCGTGACCTGGCTGGGTTACTTCACTGCTCTCAGCTTCAGAGTTTCTTCATCTAAAAACATGGGGATATTAATAATCCACTTCATAGGGTTACTGTGAGGACTAAACAAAAAACACATTCAAATTGCTCAGTGCAATGCCCAGCATATAATAAAGTCTCGGTAAATAATAGTAATTGTTATATCCTTTAGTTCTTGGGTGAGGACACAATATTGAACAAATTTTTTTCTTTTTAGACCGATACAAGCTTGACAGTTTAAAAATTGCTTTAATTCTCCAAAGTTACTAGAATTTCATTGGTGTTGCTCTAATTAACATCATTTACAGGTGTGAGTAGGTATTATCCTTTCGAGTATCAAACATCCTTGAGTAGTTTAGGTTTGGGAGCAGTTTTTATAAATCTGTTGGGAGAGAGGTGGGGAGGGAAAATCGGCTTTCATGATTATTTCCAAATCTTTCTTTGTTCAAAATGATTTAAAAAATTTCCACCTGGGCTCAATGTCTCAGGCCTCTAATCCTAACACTCTGGGAGGCCAAGGCGGGAGGATCGCTTGAGGTCAGGAGTTCAAGACCAGCCTGAGCAAGAGTGAGACCCTGTCTCTGCTAAAAACAGAAAAATTTGCCAGGTGTTGTTGGGCGTGTCTGTAGTCCCAGCTACTCGGGAGGCTGAGGCGGGAAGATCACTTGAGCTGAGGAATTTGAGGTTGCTGTGAGCTATGATGATACCACCACACTCTACCCAGGGAGACAGAGTGAGACTCTGTCTCAAAAAGAAAAGAATAAAAATTTCCATTCCCTTGTTAATACCAGACATGTTCCAACAAACGCCTGTGTGTAGCCTACTTAATGTAATCAAGGTAGTTTAAACATTGATTGAACTCAATCAAGTACCGTTAGCACCAGGAACTGACCAATTAAGACAGCTACCCACTGCCTTACAGCAAAGCCAATCACTTATATTAAATTAAATCCAAATGAAGGTTAAGGACCCACTCTGACAATGTCTCAGTCTTCCTCTGGCCATTCAATTACTTTGTTAACCATGCTCTACAATACTTAGAAATCATTTTCCTTCTTTATCATTCCTAGAGAGTTGAGGACTCATTAGTTCATCAGGAAAAATGAGCTCAGGTCATGGGTTTTGAAAATAGTCACAAAGGGTAGATTATACAGAACCAGGCCTGCAGTGTTTGATCTTTCCAGATGACATAATTACATGAGACTCTCGGGGCAGAGGCAGCCGCCAGCAGCTACAGGAGACAGAAGCATCGCGGCCTTCCACATCCGAACTCGAGCCTGAAACCGCTCGGAGGAGCCACTTTTTCTACTGCAGTAGGTGTGGCTCGTTCCCATGGCTTGTCCCTGCCCTCTGGACCTTCTGTTCGGACGGAAGCGGAGGAGCAGTGACGGTTGGTGCTGCCAGCTTGTAGGTCCATAGGGCACGCCCCTCGTGGACTGTCGCCTGGCTCCAGGGACCAGAGTGATGGGCACCCGGAGCCCCGGGTTCTGACCTGGCTCTCAGGACCACCTGGCTCTGCGATGTCCAGCCAGTTACTTCACTCTCCCCCGCTCAGCTGAAATGTCCTCACTTATGAAATGAAGACCTGTCACTGTCAAGCTACACAGCAGCTAGAGCAGCTCCTCTTCGCTATGTGGTCACAGTGGGGTGGGAGGTGAGAGGGAACTGCAAAAGATTTCATGGAGAAAGCAGATTCCTCAGTCAAAAAATAGTTTGAGGCCGGGCGCGGTGGCTCACGCCTGTAATCCTGGCACTCTGGGAGGCCGAGGCGGGCGGATTGTTTGAGCTCAGGAGTTCGAGACCAGCCTGAGCAAGAGCGAGACCCCGTCTCTACTAAAAATAGAAAGAAATTAATTGGACAACTAAAAATATACAGAAAAAATTAGCCGGGCACAGTGGTGCACGCCTGTAGTCCCAGCTACTCAGGAGGCTGAGGCAGGAGGATCTCTTGAGCCCAGGAGTTTGAGGTTGCTGTGAGCTAGGCTGACGCCACGGCACTCACTCTAGCCAGGGCAACAGAGCCAGACTCTGTCTCAAAAAAAAAAAAAAAAAATAGTTTGAAAGCACCAGCCTAGATGATCTTCGAATCCCCTTGTAGCTCTGAATTCGGTGATTCGGGCAGCTCAGGGACAAACCTCCTGAAGCCACCAGCGAGGCGCTGACCTCTTCCTGATCGTGAATCGGATCTCTTAGCCTCCCTTTATTGACAACAGCCTCTTGTAGAGGGAACTGATAATTCCCCAAGCCTGAAAAGCAGGGTCTTTAAGGAAGAAATTTTCAAAATGATCTGAGAGAGTAGAAGAACGAGCAGTTTGGTTCTGTTTTTGTATCTCAATAAGCAAATGATGAAACTGCAGTTCACTCCGTAAAGACTATTTATTCATTCCCATTCACGGAATAAACATCAGCTGGAAGCCCCTGTGTGCAGAACCACAGAGCAGCCGGAAGTTATGCCCTGAAAGGTTGTACAGTCCGACGTGGGGTATAAGAAGTAGGCACGAATAACAGTAACAGAAGGTTGGGTTGCCGTGAGAAATGGCGAGAAAGCTGTATAGGAAGTGGGATGTTTGGACGGAGCAAGGGAAAGAGAAAGGGGATCAGGGTAGAGTTTAATTGGAAGGGATTATTACATGCAGGCCTTGCAGGAAAATTTGGGTTTAGGCCCAGGACGAAAAACATTCCAGGCAGAGATACTTACACTGGCACGGAGGCAGGAAAGTAGAAAACATGCGTGAGGAACAATGAATAGTTTAGTTTGGCTGGAGCCAAAGTTTGGCAAGAAGAAGAGTGGTTGGAAATGTGCACCGGGTGGGTGTCTTAAATAAATACTGTCTTTCTCCATTCCAGTCTTCCCAAGGTTGTATCACCTGATTCCAGATGGCGAAATTACCAGCATCAGGATCCGACGGGTCGATCCCAATGAAAGTCTCTCCATTAGGCTCGTGGGAGGCAGTGAGACCCCACTGGTCCACATCGTCATCCAACACATTTATCGTGACGGGGCGGTTGCCAGAGACGGCCGGCTCCTGCCAGGAGACATCATCCTGAAGGTAGACGCCGCGGCCGTGCGGCTGGGGCAAGGGACTTGATATGAAACCCTTTGGAGCAAATAAGCGATGGATGGATGAAGGAATGAGGGAAAATAAATATGGACAGTCACTTTTCATAGTTGTTATGTTGTTAGGACTCTTCATATGGGATTTGTGATTCAATTGAAATAGATCTTCGTCTCTTTCTTGCTCTTTCCCTCTCTTCTCCTTTCTCTCTGTTATAAACCTTTGTCTCCTCCTCTCCCTTCTTCCTTCTAGCTTTTTTCATCTTCTTCCCCCTCTTCTTCATTGCCTCTTTCTTCTCCTTTCTCCTGCTTTTTATCTCTCCTCCTCTAAGCAACACGAAAATAAAATAAAACTGGAGCATATGTTTTCTTAAATTGTTTTTAGAGCAGATGAGTGGAACATTTTGTATTTTATCCAATCACATTCACAGACCTTTCTAAAGCAAATTTCCTAGGGTTTAACGGCCCTCCAAGAAAATAAAAATAATTGCTCAGCTATTTCCACCAACCCAGAGACATTCCGGGGGAGACAGGTGGTGGAGCAGAATGCTTGGGCGTTGCTGTCCTCTGAGGCTTGGTGGAAGGGGAGGACTTTAAGGAGGAATTTTCAGAGCAAAAAAGGAGGAAGGAAGAGTTGTTTATCAGACAGAAGTGAAACGTGTGCCAAAAGTGACAAGAACTCCCTCCCTGCTCGTATATTTCCCAGCTGATGGGCAGATAACAGTTTTATCCCCTCCCCTCTAGGCTGCTCAGGGACCAGCTCCTGTCACATCCTGCGCTGTTTCTTTGGCAAACTGATTGGAATAAGGAGAAATAATTGAAAGCAGTTTTTGCAGAAATGCCGAAATTCCCGCCGGTCTCAGAGGTGGAGTCCGAGGCAGGGCCCTCGGGGACAGTCAGGGTATGATCAGCGACGCTGTGCACATCTTCTAGCTCTAGTGGAAACTGCTGCCTGGGAGGGCTGCATAACAAAACGTTCTGATTCTTGTGGCCATCTGCTGGCACTTCCAGGCAAAAGGGCTGCCAGGAGTGTTTAGCCGGCAGCCCTCACCTTCTCTTGTCCTGGGTGCGATGGGGGAACCAGGCCCTGCCACCTTGGGTGCTCTGCTCACCTGAGCTTGGCCAAGAGTGGTGAGCTTTGTCTTTGCATGAGGAACCTCCATCCTTCCTAGACGTGCAGCAGAGAACAGGCGATTGTGTACTCAGGGAAGGCCTTTGTAGGTGCATTCCGAGCCTTCTTTAACCATCGGCTGCAAATACAAGAAATCTTCTGAAACTGCAGAAATTCAAGGTCGTTTCTCCTCCACAGGGCTTCCCTCCTGCAGCACAGAGTGCAGCGCTTGCTGTGCAATTGTTTCCTTCCAGCACGGTGACTACCTTGGGGGCTGCAACCTCCGGGCTGGGCCTGCATCGCTGGAGTAATTAAAACCGGAAAGCCGAGTGCGGCATTAGACCTGCAGATCGTTAGTGAGGCGCAAACGAGAGGGCCAAACTTAAGGGTGTCTAAGTAGCATTATAAAATGATTCAGCCTTTCAGTAAAAGAGCCTGGAAACTTCCTTTCACATCAGTTTGTTTGAAACTGTGCAAGGATTTTTTTCTCTTCTGTTGAGAACATGGGCAAGAGGCCTTGTAGGTGACCACCTCGAGACCTGACACAATGTCACCCACATTTCACACACACTCATAGACATGATCACACATGTGCATCCTCTCTCTCATACACACAAACACACACACACAGTGGTGAGGATTACAAGTTCTCATATGGGCAGCCCAGGAAGAAAGGCTTTGCTGGAGATTTTTGGAAAGAAAATGTCAACTCAGCTTGGTTTGAACAGCTGTTTAATCATTTGACTTAGTCACACGAGAAAAATTCTTTTCTTCTCTTGCTTTTTCCTACCTTTCTTCCTTCCCTCTACTCCTACCAGCTAAAAAATAAGTTTGGCAGGCAACAGGATTCTGTTGGTCAGGATTCTGTAAATAAATCTGTAGCCCTGCGGAAGAACAAGGATGGTGTCCACTCATAGAGGCCTGAAGAGGTGGTTCAGGTAACGCTAAGAAAGCAGGCTGGTAGCTCTCTGGGAGGCCGAGGCGGGTGGATTGTTTGAGCTCAGGAGTTTGAGACCAGCCTGAGCAAGAGCGAGACCCCGTCTCTACTAAAAATAGAAAGAAATTAATCGGACAACTAAAACTATATAGAAAAAATTAGCCGGGCATGGTGGCTCATGCCTGTAGTCCCAGCTACTCGGGAGGCTGAGGCAGGAGGATCGCTTGAGCCCAGGAGTTTGAGGTTGCTGTGAGCTAGGCTGATGCCACGGCACTCTAGCCGGGACAACACAGTGAGACTCTGTCTCAAAAAAAAAAAAAAAGCAGGCTGGAAGTACCCTTGGAAGAGGGGACATGGGACACAGGATGAGATGCGAGCAGAGCAGGCTTTATTCTGTGAGCCTGGGCCCCTCAGGTTGGGTTGTGGCAGGTGGAGCTTGACCACACGATGGCTTCCCTCCCCAGGTCCATGGGATGGACATCAGCAACGTCCCCCACAACTACGCCCTGCGCCTGCTGCGGCAGCCCTGCCAGGTGCTGCGGTTGACCGTGCTGCGCGAGCAGAAGTTCCGGAGCAGGAACCACGGACAGGCACTGGATACCTACGGACCCCGGGATGACAGTTTCCACGTGATTCTCAACAAGAGTAGCCCCGAGGAGCAGCTGGGAATAAAACTGGTGCGCAGGGCGGATGAGCCCGGGGTGTTCGTCTTCAACGTGCTGGACGGCGGCGTGGCAGACCGACACGGGCAGCTGGAGGAGAACGATCGCGTGTTGGCCATCAACGGCCATGACCTCCGACACGGCAGCCCAGAGAGCGCGGCTCATCTGATTCAGGTGGGTCACGGGTCATTCCGAGATTCTAGTGAGAAACCCCTGACAGGCGCGGGAACGCACGTCACCCTGACCCGACCTCCCCGGTACTACCACACGTGACAGGCAGTGCCTCCTGTTCAAGGAGTCAGCATGGAAGGGCCAGCGTTTTCAAAGCTTCTGCCAGGTAAGAACGTTACGCAAATCACGTGTCGGTCACGGACATTGTCTAGGTATTGCCTGACTGCAGGTAAACACGTTGGGTTACGTGCTCAGCCTCACAAGGTTAAGATCACCTATGGTCAGCAGGGTTGTGTCATTTCTGTACCCGGTCTGTTAGACGCAGCTCCAGGGGTCGTTCAGATGCATGCCGGGAACATCCAAGACACCCGGTTGTATTAACTCCGGTAAGAAGCTATGCCTTGTGCCCTTGAGAGACACTATGGCCAAAGACTTGTGTAGGGATGAACCTCAGAGGAAGCTCTCGGTAAGAGGCTCCAATAGACCTCATGATAACCTGACAGTGGTTCAAACTAATCCACTTTCTGCACAGTATGATGTCATCGAGCCCCAGCGTGCATCTCGTTGACTTTGGCTGGGTCACCGTGAAATCTCCTTTTTCCTTTCTTTTTTTAATTAAACTTTTTATTTTGAGATAATTGTAGATTAACATAGTTGTTAGAAACAACACAGAGAGATCCCAGATACCCATTGTTATCTTTTTACCGCATTAACCTCTTACAAAACTATAGTGCAATATTACGACCAGGCCATCGACACCGGCAAGTGACGGAATATCTCCGTCACCGCAAAGATTTCTGTGAAAGTTGCCATACTATAGCCACATCCACTTCCTTCCCACCTCGCCTCCTCCTTAACCCTTGGCAACCACTCATCCGTTCTTCGTTTCTGTAATTTTGAATTTCAAGAATGTTATATAAATGGAATCGTAAGTATATAGGTTTGGGGGATTGGCTTTTTTTACGTGGTATAATTCTCTAATGGTTGTGTATCTCAGTAATGCTTCAGGAACTGCCAGCTGTATTCGTAGAGGGACAGACTTTGTTCTAGGCTCTGGCGTTCTAGCCCATTCATTCACTTCAATTAGCAAACACGTATGAAGTTTCCACTGCTTACGTGGCCCTGCGTTAGGTGCAGAGAACAGAGATGACGACCCCTTAGATTGCTCTCCCAAGGGGGAGTCCACAATCCAACAGGAAAGATGGGCTTTTTCTAAACGACTGCCATGTGGTGTGACAGTCCTGCAGTGGAGAAGTTAAGTATGGTGCTGGTGTAGACGCAAGAGAGACTTTTTGCTTGGATGGGTCTGTGAATTCTTCACTAGGGAGGAAGATCTTGAAGTCGGGCTTTGAGGAATGAGCTAAAGTTCTCTAGGCAGACAAGGCAGCAAGGGTCATTCTCAGGAGAACATTTCACTGCTAGACTGTTAGGGAAAATGGTTAATTGCTGGAACACAGGGTGCATATAAGAAAGCACCCCATGGCTAAGGCAAGAGTGGTTGGTAGATCATGTAGCGTATTGTCAACCACACCAAGGAGCTCAGAATTTATCCCCAAAGCGTGGGGTGTCATTGGAAGGGTTTAGGAAAGGAAGTGACATGAGCTTCTAGAAAGATCTCTAAAAGCAGTTGGAGAGCTAACGGGAGAGGGGCAAGAATCGAGGCCTTGTCTTAAGAAGCATTTGCATTTATCCCACACGTGTGGGCTTCCACTTAGTGACTGAAGTCTTGCTACTTTGAAAATAGACAATGAGTCTGCAGCAGTGACCGACTGCACACTGTACCAGGTTCCATGGAGAATAATAATCAAAAGACAGAGCAGCCCTCAAGGACTTGATCATCTAAATACAAATGAAGCTCCCTCCCCTTGGGGTCCAATCATGCAGTTATTACTGGTGCTGGCAGCTCTTCTCACTGTCTTGTGTAGTAGCTCATCCCTTTTCTTGGAGGAGGACCGGTGACGAGTGGTATTACTGTCATTGCAGACGTGGCAGCCTGAGGTGAGGGGCTTGGGGGTCTTGCTCTGCTCCCTCTCCCCTTCAGGGCAGGAAGCACATGTGGCACCTTGGTTCCCGAGGCATTGCTCTTGGTGGCATCCCAATTCCAAGGTGCCTCTCAGTCCCCACGGATGTTATCTGTTCAAGAGGGCCCACACTCGAGCCCTGTGGAGCAGGTAGAGAACAAAACCAGAGTAGCAAGGGGCATTTCCTTTCTGGGGCGTATGTCATCTGTTTCCCAAGTTCATGCGCCCAGCCCCAGCTTCTCCTGTGACCACCCCACTTACGTATTTAACTGCCTACTTTGGTATCTCCCTGAGCACGTCTCAAAGGCATCTCAAACTTAACGTCCAAAACCGAGTCCTTGGCTTCTCCCCACTCCAAATCTACCGCTTGCCAGCTTGCTGTCCCCTTGGTCGTTCCCAGTCTCTAGACATGGCACCACCATTTGTGCAGTGACTTGGTCCAAACCAAGTCTTGACTCTCCTTCCCCAACCCCTTTCTCACCACCTCCATGGCGGCCATCAGCCAGGCCAGCGGCAGCTTCCGTCTAGGCCACTGTCAGAGCCTCCTCCTGGCCTCCTTGCTCTCGCGCTCAATCATCTCCCTTCTGCTGTCCACGCAGCAGTGGGAACGACCCCTTTACAAAGCCAGTCAGCCACACCACTCTCTTACCCTCGGCTCTCTGAGGCTTCTCAAGACACGTAGATTAAAATTCCAAATCTTTACCGTGGCCTGCAGCGCCATACATAATCTGGCCTTTGGTTACCGCTCCAACTTCATTTCCTAATGGGGAGAATTTCCAGTATTCTCCCCTTAACCAGCCGGTCACATTGCCTTCTTGCTACGCTTCCAACATTTCAAGAACTTTTCCAGCTCAGGGCTGACATTGTTGCTGTTCCTCTGCTTGGAAGAATCTTCCAAATATCGACGTTCATTTCCACAGTTCACTCAGGCCTCTCCTCAATTGTCACTTCCTCAGAGAGGCCTTCACTGACTGTCCTACTGAGAACAATGTATGCACACACATGCTATACCCTTTAATCTGCTTCGTTTTTTATTCTGCCAACTAATTATTTTGTCATTACCTGCCACTCTAGTATAGTAGAGGATTGCGTCCAAGCACTTAGGACAGTGCCTGGCGATAGTAGCCACTCAAATATTTGTTGAATGAATAAATGGAATCAAATTATAAACGTAAATATATATAAAATACATTTTACATATTAACTTCATTTCATCATTATTTGTTATCAAACCATATACCAGAGAAGCACCAAATCTACTTTTATGTGCTATTTGTCCCCAAGATGTCATCTCTACTCTTTGTCCCCTTGAATTTGTCCAGCAATTATTGGTTGAGTAGCTTCTTCGTGCCAAGAGGTATGAAGAACGATGGTGAACAAGACCGATAGTCCCTGTTTCTTAGAGTTTGGAAAGTATTCCTGTCTTTGATCTCGAATGCAACCGAGTCAGCGTTAAGAAGGTGGTTCTAGCCTATGTGTGCCAATGGGTGAGAACAGAAAAGAGCTCGCGTTTATGAAAACGTTTACACATGGAAAAGGAAAGAGTCTAGTTTTTTTT
>NW_012140747.1:169099-170295 GCF_000956105.1 Propithecus coquereli | reverse complement strand
TTTTTTTTTTTACCATGAAACAGAATCATGAGAGCAACTTCTAGATACCATAAAAGAAATGTTTGAGGCAAAGGAGTTGAGTCGTTATACTCAGCAACCAGCAGATTTAGGGACTCAAGAAATTTTAACTTTGACCTTGTCGCTGACATCTGTATGACCCTGTGTAAGTCACCATCTGTATTATCGTGATCAGTAATTTTTTTGTGTCTAAAGATAGGTGCTTGGGAACATAAGGATGAACATGAAACTATAGTAGCATGAAAAATAGACCAAATTGCTGCCCTAATTCTCCTTTTCTGCCCTGATCAAATCCTAATGTCTTATTCACTACTTTTCCTCAAAGCCTTCTTAATTTCCTTTGTCCTTGGCCTGACTGTGGTCGCTTTTAGCTCAGTGAAGGAGCTACCGCTTCTCCAGATACTCATGAGCTCTTTGTATAGGTAGGTGCTGAAATTTCAATGGCGAATAAATTAACACGTACCACATTTGCTTTTACGAAGCTTGTTTTATGGGGAATATCAACTTATAGCATATCATTAACTCGTTTTAGGGTTATCTTTCTGGAACCCCTCGCTTTTTGCTCAATGGGAGGGATTTTTTCCCCCAGAAGTTCTTTTGCTCGTTGGAAGGAGAGCAAGGCACGCACTTTGTTTCCATACCTTGTGTAGCACGTTGCCACATCAACAGGAAGGACTGATGACTTTCGTATCTTCCTAGCACATCATTTGGGTCTGACGCCTCCAGATGTGTACTGCCAGGCGGGGTCCGTGTGCCGTCACGTGGTCTCTGAGGTGGGCTGCGCGGCTATAATGCTATAGTGCAGTTCTGAGAACTTCTTTGTCACCTTCCAAGTAGTAATGATGAAGATAGACGTTTGTGGAGTTCATGGTTTCCTAGAGCGTAGAGCCATCCCCTAGGCTTGTGTGAAGTAGCAAAATGAGAACTTCCTCAGTGAGGTACTCGGGGCAGCTCTTTGGTCAGCAGAAAGACCCTACTCTTGCTGGTCAGACCAGAACTCATCTTTGGGGTCCAATTCTGTGCGTGTACACACGTGCGCGCACGCACACACACGCACGCCCAAGTTTGTTAGAGTGAGTCCAGGATTCCTCAGGCTTTTGACATGACTCGAAAACATTAAATATTGAAGAAACTAGAAACGATTGACCTGGAAAGGGGCAGAGCTATGGGAGGCCAAT
>NW_012140747.1:152331-169049 GCF_000956105.1 Propithecus coquereli | reverse complement strand
CTCAGGCTGGTCTCGAACTCCTGAGCTCAAACAATCCGCCCGCCTCGGCCTCCCAGAGTGCTAGGATTACAGGCGTGAGCCACAGCGCCTGGCCTTTTTTTTTCCATTTTAAAAACTAGACTTTTAGGTGATCAGCATTTTTTTGTGTACACTTGGTAACTCCCCCTGCAGGTCAATCGGTGCAACTCACATTCTGGAGAGAATCTCTGCCAACTACACTTAGCAATGGGCAAAAGAAAAACTCTTACTCATCGTGTCAGTTGGAACAATCTTGATTACATATGGCATTCTACTTTTCTAGATTAATAACAGAAAAGCAAAAATGTTTCTTCCCTGAGAAAATTAACTTATGAAATAAGATGTTGCCTAATAGTGGGACTTCCTAAAAGATTCTTTTGCTTACTAAACAAAGCCAATGTGCTTTATAAGCAGGAAAAACTTAAAAAAAAAAAAAAAAAAAAAAAGCAAAGCTAGTTGGAAAAGAAATGGAAAACATAGAATAGAATGCAGGAAAAATTCAGCAAAGCAGTATCTTGCTGTTTCTGAAGAGCGAATTTTATTTATGTGATACTTGTCACACACACCAGGCTGGGGGAATTAATACCCTTCAAAGGTTGAATCTCAAATTTCTGACCAATCCTTGGTCATGTTGCCTCTGTATGTCTACTCCATGAATCACATTTGCCTTACAAAGAAATGCCGAGAGAACATGTCCTTCTGGTCATGTTCTCTCCCACAGAACCCCACATTTGGCTTTTTTCTACATGATTTCAGGGAAGAGTTATTACAGAGAGGCCACAACTGTTTTGTATTTGACCAGTTTTACATATGTTGAGCCCTAACCTCAGCTTACTCAGCAGCGGCCTGCGTTTGCCAGACCCAGCATGGGACAATAAGAGTCAGGCCCGTTAGAGAAGAAAAACCCTAAGGAGATAGCAGCCTCCAATACAGCACAATGGACTTACCTGGCAACTTAGTACAATTTTATTTTCCTCCATTGTCAATTTCTCAAGTATTTTGAGCACAGTGACTGGAATAACTATCAAAGAGACAGCTTTTTGGAACTGTCTCATCTCATAGCTAAGATAATAGAACAAAGAACTCATGGACCAAAGATTGGAGACATGGAGGAATAAAGAGATCTCAGTATCTTGGGGCATGGAGGGTCCACACGCATCCACCCAGGAATGAATGGGAGAAGCGTTGATTCTCAGAGATATGCCTGTTTTGTGATGCTTCCGTCTATCTGCAATTCTGGACCAGTGAGTTTACGTTTACTTAGTCATTCAAATATATACAATTAATAAGTGAAGAAAGTAATTATGAATTTCAAATTTGAGATCCCTCAGGTGACTTTTTTTGTCCTAGGCAACCCCTAGACTTGATGCAGAAGCTGAAAATATTCAAAGCCCTCTGTAGAAGTGATAAGAGGGGTTTTCATTAATACAGACATATGTGTGGTTGTTTTTTCCTTACATGAATTAATATTTAAATGAGAAGTTATTTCATCAACGAACACCTGACAACCAGGCTTTTCAAACTTTTTTTGAAAATGCGATAGGCCTTTTAGATGGAGCCAGAAAGCAAATGATGGACTACTCACGTTACCTACGTTTGTTCTAAATATGTGATTCCAGCTCATGGGTTCTGCCGCATACCTGGAAAAAGGCAGAACTTTCGTGGTGATTTAAACATTCGAGTCCCCTGGTGCCAGTGAAATAAGACCCGATAGATCTGTGCGTGTGTTTTTTTTAATAACAGACTAGCACAGCTAATATGGAATCTAATCCCTACTTAAATAAATTGTCTTACCATGGTGTTGTATAATAGTAGATTTAACGCACATAGACTAAACTATGCATAGATCTTTTTAAAACTCCTTGAGCTGAATTTTTGAAGTCCAAATAATTTTTATATAGGGCTCCAAATTTCATACATTCTTGAGAAAGTGTGACTCGGTAAAGCGCATAGGTTTTCAACTTAGAATTTTAGACATTAGACTGAATCTTATATACAGCTATACACTGCAAATATTTGGGGATCTTGAAACCTCCCTACCTTTCCTCCAACCCACATATCCCTCAAATACATAAACACACACACACACACACACATATATATTTTTTTTTTTACCATGAAACAGAATCATGAGAGCAACTTCTAGATACCATAAAAGAAATGTTTGAGGCAAAGGAGTTGAGTCGTTATACTCAGCAACCAGCAGATTTAGGGACTCAAGAAATTTTAACTTTGACCTTGTCGCTGACATCTGTATGACCCTGTGTAAGTCACCATCTGTATTATCGTGATCAGTAATTTTTTTGTGTCTAAAGATAGGTGCTTGGGAACATAAGGATGAACATGAAACTATAGTAGCATGAAAAATAGACCAAATTGCTGCCCTAATTCTCCTTTTCTGCCCTGATCAAATCCTAATGTCTTATTCACGACTTTTCCTCAAAGCCTTCTTAATTTCCTTTGTCCTTGGCCTGACTGTGGTTGCTTTTAGCTCAGTGAAGGAGCTACCGCTTCTCCAGATACTCACGAGCTCTTTGTATAGGTAGGTGCTGAAATTTCAATGGCGAATAAATTAACACGTACCACATTTGCTTTTACAAAGCTTGTTTTATGGGGAATATCAACTTATAGCATATCATTAACTCGTTTTAGGGTTATCTTTCTGGAACCCCTCGCTTTTTGCTCAATGGGAGGGATTTTTTCCCCCAGAAGTTCTTTTGCTCGTTGGAAGGAGAGCAAGGCACGCACTTTGTTTCCATACCTTGTGTGGCATGTTGGTATCTTTGGTATCTTCCTAGCACATCATTTGGGTCTGACGCCTCCAGATGTGTACTGCCAGGCGGGGTCCGTGTGCCGTCACGTGGTCTCTGAGGTGGGCTGCACGGCTATAATGCTATAGTGCAGTTCTGAGAACTTCTTTGTCACCTTCCAAGTAGTAATGATGAAGATAGACGTTTGTGGAGTTCATGGTTTCCTAGAGCGTAGAGCCATCCCCTAGGCTTGTGTGAAGTAGCAAAATGAGAACTTCCTCAGTGAGGTACTCGGGGCAGCTCTTTGGTCAGCAGAAAGACCCTACTCTTGCTGGTCAGACCAGAACTCATCTTTGGGGTCCAATTCTGTGCGTGTACACACGTGCGCGCACGCACACACACGCACGCCCAAGTTTGTTAGAGTGAGTCCAGGATTCCTCAGGCTTTTGACATGACTCGAAAACATTAAATATTGAAGAAACTAGAAACGATTGACCTGGAAAGGGGCAGAGCTATGGGAGGCCAATAGGGGAGATCTTCAAATAGGGTCGTCATGTAAAAATTGATTCGGGGTTGTCCCATAGGGCATAACTAGACCAATGAGCTGGCAAGAGCATGGCAAATTTAAGCTCAACCTAAGGACAGACTTTTTAATTAGTGCTATCCCTAAATGGCCTGTGCTGCCTTGGGAGCTTCCTGTCATCGGGGGCATTGAAGCATGAGCTGGGTGACATTGAACATGGCAAGGATTTTGCCAGGGAGTTGAACCACAGGCTTAGAGAAAATGCTGGATCAGATGATGTCTGACATCTCTCGCATAGCTGCGACTTTCTAATCGTATGGAAGTGGTGTTCCACGATTCCCCAAGGGCTTTGTGAGCACAGGGTGGATGAACTGAGAGTGGTACTCGAAGAGCTGCTGGAAGGGGATTCTAAAGTGGGCTGATCCCGACCCCACACAGCTAGAAATAACCATCCCCACAAATACATGCTGAAAATCAGGTAAAGCCAGACTGCCTCATTCTGAGGTCCTTGGAAAAGAAACCATTGGGGAAATGTAGGATGAATTTTTTTTGATTTTTTTTTTTTTTTTTAAAGAGATGATCATTAAAACCTCATGCTAATGATGAAACGCTACATAGAGAGAAGCTCTATAAGCAGCTTATATAGTTATCAATCTCACTGCACCTGTCACCTGTCTCCGTCAGTAGGGGCCCACCCAATCAAGCACGGACCCCCTGTGGCCCTGGACTGTGCCCTGAAGGGAGCTGGGTCTGTGTCTTCCTGCTCTGAACGACACAGTCCTGACGTCCAACAGTCAGTTTGGAGGGTCCCCACCTCGAGTGTCTGTATAGAATGATACCCTGGGGCATCATGGGGGGAGGGTGGCAGCTCTTAACTTGAAACTTTATAAAACTAATACAAGAAACACAATGAGCCTGCGTGAATTTTATATAGCTTACTATAGATATTTAAGCTTATATGCTTAAAAAAAGAAAAAGCAAATGTTATAATGCATTTGGTTTAACCCCAGTCCTCCTTCACAAAGGAATAGGTGAAAAGCTCACACCTTGAGGTGCAGGTACTCTATCAACTCTTGCTCTGCATGTGTAGCTATCGTTGGCCCTCTCGGCCACTGCATGCATCCGTGCAATGCCGGGACAGCAGAAAGATAGATCCCCTGTGCTCCCACGTACAGCTCTGCAAAATGCTTCTCCTTGTGCAGTGGTATCTTTGGTGCCCATGTGTCTGCTCTGTGGAAGCTTCTGGTCTGTTGCCTCCTGACAGTATGAGCGGTTTTCATCAGCGATGCTGGATGTTGGAGGGAAAAGAGCCATTTACAAGCTGAGCAGGAAGGACGATGCTTGCCCTCGGAGAGACTGTGGTTTACCACTCTCAGACCCCTCCTGCCGGCTGTGAGAAATGGACTTTTGTTATTTAAAAATCAGTAAATATAAATGAGGCTGCTGGACTGTGGTTCCCTTCACTGATCTCTGCTTAGTCCCATCATACAAATATGATGGGCAGTTGTGAGTCAAACCTCAAAAGAACAGAGAAAAGCAATCATTGAACAAAACAACAGAAAACAAGCTTTTGCATAGCAAATGCCATCCAATTTTAACCCTCTGTTTGTCTCTGAATATCAGATGTTCCCTATTTCCTCAGCCAGAAGTGATTGGTCCCACCTGTGGAGACCCTAAAGCATATTCCCCATGTGTCTTTCACGGCACCCCCTCTTACGTCCCTGAAGTGGGAAAAGCTCCATGGGGACAGAATTTTGTGTTGAGAGGCTGCCAGGAAGCTAACGTCTGCAGGGAGAATGCGGGTGGAGGGAGGAGGAAGGGGCTGAATGCTTGGGCTCTCGCGAGAGAAAGGAGATTATGATGCACAGTCAGGCCATGCGGGTCGTAACAAGTGTGTCCAGAATTTGCCTAGTGCTAAATCCAGGATGTTTAAGGGAGAGAAGAGGGGCAACTTCAAGCCGTATCCACTAACTGAGATCGCCACAATTGTCACACCGTCCTTTTGCCCAAACTGCAACATCCCAGGAGATCCAGGAGGGAAGCTGTCCTACCTCTCTCGTAGCGAGCTCTTCCTTTGACTATTTGCCATTAAAATGACAGGTCTGCTATACGTGCTTCCTGGCGCACATTGCCTGGGTGTGAAATAAGCAAGTTCAGTCTTTCTGGGCCTCCCCCCTGCACCCTTCCTCATGCTCACACCACGTTCACACCAGTGGATAGAAAGATTCTCTGCTGCTAGGGGTTGTCTGTCTACAGTGAACCCAGCTGCTTGTGAGATTAGCACCAGCAGGACAAACACGTTAGCCCATTCTCCGCCTCGTATCTGCAAACACCACGAAAGTGCATCAAATAGGGTGTCCCTGTGAGCAATTTACAAGGTGGCTGGTAAGAGCCACAGAACAGCTTTCCAGGGAATTTATTTCCAAGTAAATTGATGCCAGAGTTATTTATTGAAGTGTTATTCCTGCCAACAATTTAATACGAAAGCCGGCATTTGAAAATCCAGTGAGAAATTTGTGCTCAAAAAATGTGAATTGAATAGTCCTTGCGGGTTGCTCTTGGCAATTTGGATTTTGCCTGGCAAGTTGGTTCCATGCGTAAGTCTGAAGTCTTCTCAATTCTTAGGAGCTGCTTCTATCACGTGGCGGCTCTTTGTCCAACACCAACGTGATACGATAGCAAGCCTAGACACAAGCACGCCGCCGAGATCCTTCCAAACGTTGGAGTTTCCCCTAAGATCAGAGAGCAAATCTGAGCTCGATAACTGAGGTTTTGACCTGAATGTTTGCCGTTTCTTATCTTTTAGTAGTTCTTGCTTCAGAGAGTTCCCAAAGATAAGCTTATTAGGATAAGGGAGGTTTATAGAAAAAGAAAGAGACATAGTTATTACAAAATATGCTTCCAGGAATTGCATTAGTTGGCTAATACCCTAGTTCATTGTGTCAGCTTTCCTCATGATTGCTTCCTGGGCTCGTTATTTTTATTCTCTCCTGACACAGGCTTTATGTGTGATGGGAAACACCAGGGAATTGAAGATAGGACATCGAACAAGGGCACGGCACGTTAGCCGTGGCTGGGTAGATCAGAAGCGATGGCCAGGCCATGTGTGAAGGACGTGGCCGCAGACTCCGACTGCCTCGCTGGGCTCTGTTTGTGTGAAGTGAATCCACTCACCTGGCTGCCCGTCCATCGTGAGGTTGCGACAGACACTCCTCCTGCCCTTTCGGCAGTTGTCTTTAAAAGTTCATCTAATTTACAGCCACCACCCAGTTGATGACTCTTGAGTTTCAAGGGAGCGCTGAGATGAGCTATTTGTTAACATAAGAGTGCAAAGTCATGAAGGTTTGGGCTGGTTAGGGTTGGACAACCGTGGGGATGTCGTTTCATTGGTGCGACGATCTTTTTGCTTAAGGTTTTAAAAACGAGGTCCTAATTCCTGAGGCTGGAAGAGAGTCATGTTCTCGGGGAAGAAAGAGGCAGAGAGGTGGTGTCTCGGTCCATTCAGGCTGCCGTAACAAAATGCACTGAACTTGGGTGGCTTATAAACAACAGAAGCTTGTTTCCCGCAGTTCTGGAGGCTGGGAAGTCTAAAATCAGGATGCTGGCAGACTGGGTGTCGGGGGAGGGGCTGCTTTCTCAAAGCTGGCGCCTCTCGCAGCTCACGTGGGGGAGGGGCGAACGGGCTCCCGGGGCCTCTTTCATAAAGGCGCTGATCCCATTATGACGGATCTGCCTTCGTGACCTAACCATCTCCCAAAGGTCCCACCTCCAAATACCCTCATCTTCGGGGTTAGGATCTCAACATGTGAATTTTAGGGGAACACACGTGTTTGGATCATAGCAGGCAGGAAACAGATATCTCCACCCCATTGTCTCGGCCTGACTTTCCTGTGGCCCCTAACCACGCTGTGAAGGAAGGTGGCGGGCAGGTCGGTGTCCATCTCTGCCGTGGTAGCGAACGGGCAAGGGCTGGGATGAAGAGAGAACCCTCCAGACCTTACTACTTCTCCATCTTCCTCGTCCCCAAACCTGGTCCTTCTTGGGGACTTGTGTAGTCAAATCTAGCCATGCCTCGTCCATTATCAACTTTCACTAAAATGATAGATGGAGTCAGTTGGCTGCTTCAGCCAGGGCCATCAGGGAGCCCTGTTTATGTAAGTCTCACAGGTCTGAGGTCTTGCCTGTCCGCCCTGCAGCTCTGAAATCTCACCGGTCAGCAATTCTGGAATAATGGCCCACACTGTCAGACACTCGTGAAACTGATCCGTGACAGAAAACCAATCGGTAAATTTGCTGTATGGAGTGGACCTTTCCAATCAAGCACTACAGCTGGCTCTTTCAAATGCTCTAAGTATCGAAGTACTTAACAGAGGACTAGTAAGCAAAATTCGTGGTGGTCACATAAAAGAGAAAGAATCAAAGCAAAGAACTTTGATCAGGCTGTATTAAGTTTTTTGGGTTTTTTGGGGTTTTTTTTTTTTTTTTTGATGGGGTCTTGCTCTGTTGCCCAGGCTGGTCTCCAACTCCTGGCCACAAGCAATCATCCTGCCTCAGCCTCCCCAGTCTCTGGGACTACAAGCTCAGCCAGTCAGGCTATATTAGAACCTAACAAATCATCATAACAGCACCTATATTTCTAAAGTGTTCAACCTTTGCAATACCCAAATGTGTGTGACTGTCGGATTTAGGGTTCTCTTCCTGTGATATCAGGGTTGCTGCTGATAATTTTCTTCTTCTTTACTGATGACCTTTGATCTTAGACCTTCGCTCTGGGCTACTGCTTTACACTGTGCACCACATTCCATCCGTGGAGACCTTCAGACGTGCCTTGTGTGCAGTGGAGCCATTCCTTACAAATAAATTAGCAATATCTAATGTCTTTTCAAAGACTGGACTGAACTAAACCTTCCTTAGGTTTTCTCTTGGAGCAACGTTCACTACCTGGTTTAAGTATAAAGGAAATAACTCTCATACTTTTGCCAAATGACAAGATGGGCACTGGTATAAACATTACTAGAAACCATGTTTTTCCATTAAAAAAAAAAAAAGCTACAGCCAAAGTCCTGTCTCGGGAAGCCCCGGGTGCTGGACGCCGTGGATGGGAACTCGGAGAGTGGCTAACGCCTGTGTCGTCTTACCCAGGCCAGCGAAAGACGCGTTCACCTCGTCGTGTCACGCCAGGTTCGACAGCAGAGCCCCGACATCTTTGAGGAAGCCGGCTGGGACAGGAACGGCGGCCAGTCCCCAGGGCCGGCGCGGAGGAGCAACGCTCCCAAGGTGAGGCCCAGCCGGGGCACGTCCGCTGCTCCTGCAGGGAACTGTTGCTTGGAAAGGCTGCTTGCTTTAACATGTCTAAGCGTCCTCTCTGGACTTTGTCACTTAAACACTGTGACTTGTAAAACTAAAGGCCCAAAGTCCCATCTTCAGGACTTGGTGAGATGACGCGTGTCTCCCATTCAAGCAGGAGAGAGGAAAGTGCAGGACGGTTTTGAAACCTGATCATGGAGACCTCATGTGGGGACCTAATTTCTAGTCTAAGCCAAATAGATGTCATGTTTTTCCCAAGAGATATTTTATTTAAGGACTGTTTTCCATTCTCTTGGAAATGAAACAAGAGGTTTACTTGGTTTCTGGTTTTTGAATTTCCTAGTCTGCCTGGAAATTAAAATAATGATTCTCCTGCTATTTTTAATATGTTTGTGTTTGCCAAAGGGCCCAGGAAGATGATTTAAACACTCATGTGACATTAGGGAGTGGTGGGGATTGGGGCAAACCATGGAGCACATGTCCTATCTTACAGCATTCAAATCCAAAAAAAAAATTTTAAACACTGCGGATCAAGCAGAATGCATCTGTGGGTGGAATCTATCCTTCAGGCCACCAGTTCGCAGCCTCTCTTTAAATGAGGCGACTCGGCCCAATTTGTACGAAGTCTGTGGCTTCTATTAGAAGCAGTGACTTAACCTTTCCATTTGGATGCGTGTCTCAGCAACGCAAACCTTGTTTAGCCCAAAGTAAGAGCCCAGTAGCTTTGGCTTGGCATCCTGTTGTGATGGCAATGAGCTTCTATCGGTCCCTTCCCCTGGGTTCTGGTTTCATTATATCACTTGTAACTATTGAATAAAAGAAAATCTTACAGGTAGCCCATTCTTCTTGCAACAGAGAGTAGGGAATGCCCTTTCCCTTCCACATCAAGCTACGTTTGGTTGGAACAACTTACAAGTTGAGTTTTTGAGCAATGTGTGCAGCAGCAATACTCAAAATTTTGATTTTAGAACATCTCCACTTTATACTGTGTTAATTACAGAGCCTATAAGGTACATCCCCCTCCCTATTCTCCAGCAAGCCATGCCCCACAAAATCATAAATGCCATTAATAAGCAATCTAGACCAAGTACATCCTGCTAAAATGTTTAATGAACAAGAACTCCCTCTTTTTGCTGGTAAATACCATTAGCGTGTTTAAATTAAACTGATCGTCTTTATTAATGGAAAAGTAGTTGATTAGCTTAATTGACTAATTAAAGTTTTTATCTAATTAATTTTAGTTGAATTAACTAGAATATATCCTAATTCATTAAATTAACAGAAAGTGAGGTCTCCATCCACCTACCCATCATGAATCGTGGGAAGAGCCAGGAGGATCTGATCACATTTTTGCTGCAACCCCAAGTCATGTTTCTTAATTCCTGGAAACATACAAACTGGCCTGGTGGGAAATTATAATTATTTTCATTTTAATTTATATTGTATCTGCCTTCTGAAATGCCCTCACCAAAAAAAAGTGGCGTATTTAAAATAAAACTAAGACACATAGGGCTCTTTGACGGTTTAGTTTTTATGTTCCTACTAAAATTTTGTTTGATTTAGAAAACAGTGTGACTTTTTGAAAATAGCTTAAATGATTCAAAGAAATAACTAAAGAAGGCAAACCAGGATTTGTGGGACAGAAAGCTTTTAGCCAATTGACAAGTCAAGAAATGAGAGTCACCAAATTTAGGAGCATGGTTACCTGTATGGGAGCGGAAAGGAATATGACTGGAGAGAAATCGTACCGGGACTAACTGTATGTGGAACATTTATTTCCGATGTTGGGTTTTGAGGTTCATGGGTAGGTCATCCTGTTGTTGTTTATACTTTTTTATTGCCCTAAAATGTTTTATTTTAAAAATTCAATCCAGGTAACATTGCTGAAGAAGAAATGAAAAAAATATTTTAAAAAATTCAAGGCAAATATGAAATATAAATGTTTTATAGTTCGAGTGATAAATACACAGATGTCCTTGATATTTTTTAATCAGCTTGAGTTATTTCATCATAAATTTTGTTTTGAAACATTAAGGAACATTCCAAGGTGTCCAAAGTCGGGAAGCAGGGGAGTGGGGAGAAAAGACAGATGGAAAAGATGATCTCTGTCATGTTTAACTCTCCTCCTCCCCAGCCAAGGTTGGGCAACTCTGGAGTGAAGGTTTCACAGGGAAACTTGGGTTTTTCCATTGCTAACGTGAGTCTCTCTAGTGGGGAGAATAAATGGCCATGGGGGACACAGACAGGGCACAGGGACACAGGTCGTATTTGTGGTACTCCAGTAATTCTGCCGAGTCCCACAGTGCCCAACTAAACGTCTCTTTGCTCATGCGAGCCTGTGTAGTAAGCACTGGGGAGGTGTGAAAGAAGACACTGCGTAAAATACGGTTACTTTTTTTAAACTTAGAAAAAAATTCCTGATATTCCTAAATGGTAAGAATTTTTTTGAAATGCTGACTCACTACTATCAGGATTAAATGACTCACTTGAAAACTTTTGGGTTCGGTTTACTTTGCTTAAGATTTTCCTTTTGTAGCTTTGCGCGGTGGCAGTATCATCGCCAATGAGGTTTATCCAAGGCGTGATTATTGCTAATTGCAAACTTTTCCCCATACCCCACCATGACAACTTGAAATATAGTCAGCATTGGCAATTATTGACAGTCTCTACAGAGACCAAATTGAAAAAAAAAAAAAAGATTTCCCTTTTAAAATGTAAACTCTCTGTGAATTAGTCTATGGAATTTGGGATAATGTGACTCTATTATGGCAGGGAGTGGATAAGGGGAGGGTTTTCTGCCTGTGTCTTTCTCTGTGGTTTCAAGGACCACCATCATATTTATTCAGTTTACATAGTTTGTGCAGCCTTGGCGGTTTCTGCATGTAGAAAATGCAAACCCACATGTGAATACATGTGCCATGTTTTTCTGTCTGTGCCTTCAGCCCCTCCATCCTGCAGTTACTTGTCGTGAGAAGGTTGTGAGTGTACGAAAAGACCCCAATGAATCTCTCGGCATGACCGTTGCAGGGGGAGCGTCACATAGGGAATGGGACTTGCCTATCTATGTCATCAGTGTCGAGCCCGGAGGAGTCATAAGCAGAGACGGAAGAATAAAAACAGGTAAAAAGCAAAAGGACTTAAGGCACTGGGGTGGAAAAGTATTAAGAGAAATTAACAGCTCACTGTGTTTAGGTGACTGTTTCCAGAATTATTGAGAGGATGTGAGAGGGATCTGACAGGGACATCTGTTACCCATTGATGATGATTGGTTCGAGCATAGTTGTTAGACCAGGTTTCACTCCTCTTAGTTCATGTGGGTCGATGTGGGCCAACTTGCCTGCTAGTAAAGCTAGAACCTCCAGACTATCCCAGTAATTAACAGGGAACTGCTACTGTTAGGAGCAAGTTGTCTCTATTAAATGGTATAATTTGACTCTATTCATTCTAAGTGACTCTTCCCTGGGTTGATCCAGTGACAAATTCCTGAACTGTTCCATTTTTTATGGGTTGGATAGGAGAAGTCATTTGATAGATTTGATTCAGTGAGTATTTATTAAGTACCATGCTAGGTACTTCCCCGTTGGTGAAAAGTGTTGCAGTACTTAAATCTCATGTGTTCCGGGCTCCTTTGAGTAAAGGAAGGTGATATCAAGTTTCCCTCTACGAATATGTAACTTTAGTAATACTATCAATTCACGTGAAGGGGCGGCTCAGATAGATGAGGGATTATGCCATGGAAAGGTCCACGTTCAAGAGACAAAATGTGAAGTTTGAAAGTATAATTGCTCAGCCCAAGGAGCCATGGGCAGACGGTGTGTTGAGGGGTTTAGTCAGCCAACTGATGGTCAGAGAGGCCTTTCCCATCTTTCCCCTCTTGTCTTTTTGCTCCTGCTGTGGGTATTCTCGATAAAAAAGATGATATGTGAAGGGAACCAGGAAAACATGAAGAAGATAATAAAAAATTGGGGGTAGAGGAGATAAGTATTTTAATTTCTCTTGCTTTTCTACAAGCACCTGGGTGGAGAGTGACGAGGCCAAAGTGACCTGTTAGTAAGAGAGCATGAGCTAGGGGATCATATGATACGATGTATGGAAATGGTCCTGCACGCAGTAGGTGCTTAACCAATGCTAGCTCTTTTCACCTTTGTAATGAATAGAAACGTTAACTCTTCTTTCCACCTCTTTTAAGAGCACAGTTCCAAGCCCATTTTTCCTAAATGCTGTAGACTCTTCTGCCAGACACTCTCATGGGTAGTTGCTTATTCATTCACTTAATCCTTATTTATTGTGTGTCTACTAGAGACCAGGCTCTGTGCAAGGGCTGGAGCTTTCACCAAATGCTTCCCCTTTGTGCTAAAAACAGAAAACAAAGAAGGAGTGAAAAAGTAGGTTTTCTTTGATTAAATAGTGAACAAGGCTAATTTATCTTCCTCCTTCCCTCCCTTCCCCAAACAAGACTTATCAGAGCCTTGGAATGCCCACTGTTTACCATTCGCTCTATGAAAACCCAGCCTCACATCAAACATGAGAGGCTGGTGACACACCCTCACCCTCTCCACGTCCCCACGTGCCAGTCAGTCCCTGCCCCTTGTGTTTTAAGTGGAAGTCCCTGTCTGTGTTCTCACTAAGGATGGCTTCTGCTTTTCTGGCCATCAGGTGACATTTTGTTGAATGTGAATGGGATTGAACTAACAGAGGTCAGCCGGAGCGAGGCAGTGGCATTACTGAAAAGCACGTCCTCCTCGGTGGTACTCAAAGCTTTGGAAGTCACGGAGCCCGAGCCCCAGCAAGACTGCAGCAGCCCAGCAGCCCTGGACTCCAACCACAACATGACGCCACCTAGCGACTGGTCCCCGTCCTGGGTCATGTGGCTGGAATTACCACGGTGAGTCCCGGCGTGACATCCCTGTGGGAGGAAACGATTGCGTTTCTTAAACCACTCGTCCACTCTCCTGGGCTGATTCGTGGTACTAGCATCTTAATAACGCCGTCTCGGTTGTGGGACTGTTTGAAATAATTCTGTCTTCTCATTTGTGACTGAAAACGTGTGCAGAAATCCTAGGGCAGGGACGGAAGCCTGGGTGTGGAAACCAGTAGGTATTCGTGTTGAGGGGCTCACAGGGCTGCCATGGACAGCTGTGCAGGTTGTTCATGCAGAAGGGAGCTCGGGGGACCGGGAGTGGGGCAGAAACCCAGCCTGTGTTTATATACCCTGCAGGTGAGCTGTACCCACCCAGGGGGAGGTTCACCTGTCCCTATCTTGCTCATGGTAGCCCTGGGAGCGTGCATGGAGGCCGACTCCTTTCTGGGGCTTTACCTCTGTGGCTTTCAGGTGTCCCTGACTGTACATAACGCAGTACAACAGAGCACACTGCCTTCGCCCAGATGTGTAAGCATCTGCCAGCTGGGGACGTTTCTCAGATACCTGTCCTCAGTGCCTGCTCCTGAAAAGTTCTTGCACAAAAATTCAGGAAGCAGCTGGGTTGTCATTTTAGTGCGGTATAACTAGAGCTTTATTAGTAAAGCATTTATTAATACTTGTCTCACACAATCGCTTCAGGGAGGGATTTGGGGTCAGCCTTACTAAATGGCTATATACAGAAATTAAATATTCAAAGAACAGATAAATCGGTATTTGCTTAACTGCATCAGAGCATGAACTATAGGCCTTCAAAAGATTACTTTGCTACTATAATTCCAGATGCATAATTTAAATGTTAAATATTAGAGTCACCCATGCCTTTCTTCTCCGCCAAACTGGGCCCAGGCAAGCCCTGCTAGCAGCCAGCCTGCCTGTGTCTCGTGTTCCTGTGCAGAAGGGGTTGGCCATCAGAGTGGCCATTCACTAAGACCGCAGGCTCTACTGGCTTGGTCTGTGCTCTCCAGCTAGGGGGCTCCTCTCTCCCATCTTCTCTCTTTGACTGCCTTTGGCAGCTCTCTCTTATAGACAGTGACTCTTTGTTTCGTTTAAGATGGAGGTTGCATTTGTTTGTAAGTCTCCTAGCTGCTTTTACAGTAATTTTTTTTTATTTCAGCATATTATGGGGGTACAGATGTTTAGGTTACGTATGTTGCCCTTGCCCCTCCTACAGTAATTTTTAAAAGCAGAAGGGGAAACACAAGCCTCACTCTGCCATTTTGAAACTAGAAGTCTGTCCACCCTGGCATTTTCCAGAAGTCCTTAGTCCCCTGTATCAGGCCCTCAGGTGGTCTCAGGATGTGAGCCCCGAGCTGTAATACTGCCTCAGTTTTCATGGGTACGAGGGGGGCATCTGCTCACATCTCTGCTCTCGGAAGCTCAGAGCTCCAAGAACCTCTTTCTCCCTGACCGATGCAGTATTTGGCATGAGCGATGCAGTAGGAATTTCAAGCCATGCGTCATACCTCAGCAAAAGTCATTATACCTGAATCGCTAGAGATTTAGGCTACAAATAGATTATTTTTTAATTCACAGAAATTTCTCTCTAAGTTACAATTCTAATTAGTCAAACATTTTCCCTGGTCACTGAACAGATTTTGAGGAAACCGATTTGCCCTAGTGTATGAGGCAGCTGGTGACCTAATGTTCTCCACCAATGAAGAAAAATGACACGACATGTCAGCAGGTCTAGAAACAGGAAATCCATGCAATCGTGTTCTCGGTGCAGTCCAGCGCGGGAAGAATACACGCAAAGAGGGCAGTGTTGGTGAGCTGAGCCGGGAGTGCTTGTTCGGAACCAGTGGGGTCAGATGCAGGCAGTGGCAGAGAGAGGAAAAGCAGGTTCTAGAGGACAGTACGAATGTGCGTTATGAACAGTGCAGGTGTGCTGGGGTGACCCCTGGGTGGCGGCTCCAGACGTGGTCGTCTCAGCTGTGCAGATTATCAGGTGCCATGCGACTGGAGGTAATTCCGAAAACACTGGAGACTTTCTGCTTTATTCTTGGTTGGCTCTCGAGGCCAACATTCCACATCTGGAAATCTTTCCAAACATGCTCTCATCTGGACTAGTAGGATGGTAATACACGTGAACTCGTTTCTCCTCTTGCCTAAGAATTTAACCGTTTACTCTCCTGAAACTCTTTAAACATTTTAATAAGGATTATTTCTATTGAATCGTAAGGAAGCAGATATCATGGGTTTTTTTTTTTAGCCATAAAAGTTTCACATTTTAACTATAAGACAGGGACGCTATGGGGTACATCCACCCCATGCAGTAAAAGCGGCAGCTGTAGCTAATATTACATAGCTCTTTCCATGTGCCAGGCACTCTTCTAAGAACTTGCCATGTTCTTTGCATTTTTTGTTCATTTAAAGCTCACATCAACTCTATGATTAGGTATTAATAGTATCCCATGTAAAGACAGGAAACTAAAACACAGAGTAGTTAAGTAACTTGTCCGAGGTTACATGGGTAGTTGACAGGCAGAGCTGGAATTTGAACCAGACTGTCTTGTCTTGGAATCTGTGATTTTAATCACGATGCAATACTGAGTTTGATGACCGTCCTCACAGGATGCTAAGCCCGTATTTAGCTTTAATAATTCAAGCTAAACCATTTGTTTTCTCTGCACCTTAAAGCAAGTTCTGGAAGAGTCTGAATGACACGCACTTTTGTCCCTCACTGGGTATTTCACGTAAGCCACCGGCACAGTATGTATAGCTTTCGTCATTGCTGTCCTCTTAGGGCCTCGGATTTCTTGTCGTTTCTCCCATCACCTTCCCTGCATGATGATCGCTTATAAGTCACAGTCAACCAGAAATCATTTCCAGAACAAAATTATTTTTTAAATATTTATTTCTGTCACACCTACACCAAACCTAACTATATTTAATATGGGATATCAATGCATTTTAGTATGTTTACTATAACAATGGAAGAGCCTCCAAAAGAAAAGAATGCCTTGTGTTTCTGAAGGCCTTTAAATGACTCTGCATAGCAGGAATTCGTTGAGTGAAATAACGCAGTAATGTACCAGGGATAGCCTTCATGGGCTCCATACTAGTGGGCAACAAATCATTTAAACCTATGAGTTACAGAAGTCATAATTAAACTATTATGAATGCATTGTAGGCACACAGTGCTTTGGGAACCTAGAGAAGACATTGGAGGGAATGATGGTACATTTCATCTGGCTGGAAG
>NW_012140747.1:143803-150676 GCF_000956105.1 Propithecus coquereli | reverse complement strand
ACCTTAGATATCCTGAAAGGCACACACTTTGGGAACCACACTTTGGAGGAAAGTCTAAGATGAAGATGGATTTGGGCAGGATAGATGCAGATGGTGCCGTACAGGAGCTCAGTGAAGTATTGGGGTCCACTGAGACGGGGGCTGAGGGAAGGGGAGCCCTTGAAGGACACGGAGAAAGAACAGAGAAATACCCACTGGATCTGGCCTAGTAGGTGGCCAGGGGCTGGCGCAGCGGTTTTGTGAAGATGCAGAGGGGAAGGAGTGGATGCAGGGAGCTGTCGGGGAAACTGTCAGGAAGAGATAGTAAGTCCTTAGCAGGGAGTGACAAGAGTGGGGAGGTGGGAAGAGTGCTGTTTTCAAAAGAGCCAGTATTTCGGTCACCTTCTATGGCCTCAGCCCAAATTTGTCATCTCCTAAACGCCTCCCCCTTTGCAATTATATTTCAAAGTCAGATATTCTGAGTACAGACTTCTAGCCCACAGACCCTTCTGGCCCACAGACCCTTCTACTTTTCACTCAGCCGTTCCTTCTGTCCTCACCTGCTCACGCCTTTACAGTCCATGGGCAATCACGTCAATCTTTTTTTTTTTTCCTTTTAAGAATCATATTTTCTACTTTATTACTGCATTGCCCTACTGGCCTGGCCTGGCCTGGCAAAAACACAGCCCCCAGCGTTATCCAATTGCGTCCATTTCCCCCAAGCCCACAGGAAGGTCTCAGCACGCTGCTGCTGAAAATCAGATAACTGACATCCTTTAAGTTCGTGGTCACCTTCAGGTGGGCCCACGGGGCTGGCCCGGATCTGTTCCAGCATTCCGCTCTGATCCTCACCCCCGGTCTTTCCAGATCAGGTCCTGGGTGCCCCGTGCCAGCAGATGTTTCATTCCATCTGGGCTGAACGCCTGCTTTTGGCTCGGTGGTTGGGAAAGGGCCCGTAGAGATGACATCGAGTCCGCGACCTGAATAGCAGGAAGTCGCCAGCCATGTGAAGCGTGCCAGGGAGCACAGCTAACACAAGAGCCCCAAGGTGGGAACAACGTTGGCACAGCCCTGGAATAGCAGAAAGGACTGTGTGTCTAGAACTTGCGAGTGAGGGGGAGAGAGGTGCCCTCTTGGGCAGGGAGGAAGCTGACCAGGGACTCTTCAGTATTCCGAGGTGAAGCTGGTCGCCAAAACCCGCAAGCAGCCCTTCCCTGCACGGTGTCACTCTGGAGCTCAGTCTGGAATGTCTTCCGTGCACCAGTTATGTTCTCCAGTTCTCTCCATCAAGCAGTGATGGCTGGCTCTTCCCTCTGAGTAACTCACTAAAGAACAGCCAGCACGCCCTTGGGCACTGGCGCGGTCTTTTAAAACTAGTACAGCCCAGTTCTCACCTAAAATTAACATAATTAAGAGAACTTGCCAAGGAAGTATGAAACATAAGTTTCGTTTATACAATATGAACAACTATAGATATTCTGGCTTTCTTTGCCTTTTTAAACCAGTGGAGCACAGGGGGAACACGCGGTCAGATTAGGGAGTGGATCTTGTCCTGGTTTCGCAGCTCACTGCTTTCTGCCACGACTTGGATTTCACAGGATACTTGAACTCTCGATTTGCTTCAGAGAGAATCCAGTTTGAGATAGTGTACGTAACCTGGAATTATATATGGCGGGTGCCAAGGAAACGTGGAAACCAGAGAATAAACAAAGGAAACCTACTTGGATGGTGGTTTTTCTTAAGAATACTTCAAAATATTTTATAAAGGAAAAGTTTCATTACAGATAGATTGGCATGCCACACTTGAATAGAATTTCAAGAATAAGAGGCTATAAAAGTATATAATGGAAAAACCACTAGAAGAGAAACTTAAGATGTCATTTCTAGTTCTGGCCCTGTCACCGATTAGCTGAAGCACATGTTACTTCATCTTTCTGTTCTGCTGCTGCTGCTTGGGATAAGTCTCTTTTAGTTAATATTCTATTTTCTATTAAATTTCAAAAATTCCAGGTTGTCTTTGCCTGAAATACTTTGCCACGCTTCACATGGGTGGCTACTTCTTGCTGTTCAGGTCGTGGACTCGATGTCTTTTATTTAGAGGTGTCTCCTAACCACCTAGCCCAAAGCAGGCATTCGGTCCAGATGGAATCGGGAATCTGTTGGGATGGGGCACCAAGGACACGATCTGGAAAGATCAGAGCTGAGGATCGGAGTGGGAAGCTTGCAAGGGAGATTTAGGGGTAGCAATTGGTAATGACGCAGGTAAGGACCGTGAGGATAAGAAATACTATAAAGAGATTTACCCAAGAGAATTTTTAATTTATCTTATCTTCCAGTTGAGGCAGAATCTTAGTCCAGAACTTTCTTCTTTTTATTATTTTTCTTAGAGATAGTCTCACTCTGTTGCCCAGGCTGGAGTATAGTGGCGAGATCATAGCTCACTATGACCTCTAACTCCTGGGCTCAAGCGATCCTCCTGCCTCAGCCTCCTGAGTAGCTGGGACTACAGACATATATGCCACTGCATCTCGCTAATTTTTAAAAAATATTTTTGTAGAGACAGGCTTGCCATGTTGCCCCAGTTAGTTTCGAACTCCTGGGCTCAGGCGATCCTCCCTTCTCGGCCTCCCAAAGTGCTAGGATTATAGGTGTGAGCCATTGCACCCAGCCAAAACTTTCTTCTTTAACTCTTTTAAAAGAAATATGTAATATTTCTGTTGCATATTTTACATCTTCAAAAATTGTCTAGAGCAATGGGCAACAGACTAGTGCTGATCCACAAACTGTGTGTTGTTGGTCTGCAGTAAGGAATAGAAATTGAGATTATTTAGAAAATTTTATAGCAATTTGACATTGCTTCATCATTCAAGCATATGATGAGTAAACTCATCTAGTTGAACAGGATGTTGTTGAATTTGCGTGGTGAGTGTTATGTTGTGTGAGCTGCATATGTCTTAGGCACAATAGGACTCCCGTTATAACCCATGATATTTTAAGGGTAACTTTTTAGCTGTAACCAAAATATGTATAAAAATCTGAGAGACTGTTAAGATTTCTTTTTAAAGGTTATTTTTATGATCATTTAAATTTTTAATCAAACCTGCTTTAAACATGTAGTTTAACATTATTAGCTAAATTAGGGAAGTAAATATCCTATTTCTGGATGGTGAATCAAGTTTCGCTGGATTTTTGTCAAGACATACCTTTTCTGAAAACAATCGAAATTTCGAAAAAGTATTTTTTAAAAACATGAAGTTCATGCCTCTTTTACTCACCTATGAAGCTTAGTTTTGCAGCTGTTGAAGTAGTAATTCTTTTTCCTTTTATGTTCTTGATTATATTTTTAGGTGCAATAAAAAGTGGGTTATTTTTGTATGCCTTTTTAGATTTCATTTTTCTAGAAATTCATTTTTTAAGTATTAGTCTGCACTAAACTGGAAATACAAAAATAAAAGGTGGTCCTTCACCACAGACTGAGAGCCATCTGATCTAGAAGCTGCAGTAAATGCTAAGTTAATCACAGTAGGAAGCTCTGAATGACTCGCTGGAATCTATTAAGTTAATGGTAATGGTTACGTGCAAATCAGGGCCAAGAAGTTAAGCCTTTCTGAACACAGGACTTAGCAAAATAATAAGGGACCATTTGTAAAAGGACTAATACTGGTTATAATTTTCTGCTTTCATGAAGAGTTCAAAACATCCTACACATGCACTGTCTTTCCAACCTCTGCTATTCTAACACCATTTATAATAGCAATGAGAAGTTTTAAAGAATTCAAATAAGGAAGAAATAGGATCTTATGACTGGCTTTGGTTGATGCCCTCATTTTATTTTCTAATGCTAAACAGTGTTTTTCTCAAGGAAAAGAGGCTATGCTATAGTCTTCTTAGTATTCCCCAGACCTAGCTCAAGGTCAGGCAGTGTTTCCAAGTGTTTACTGAAACTGGCATGTAAGGGGATATATGGAAAGTTTAGAAAAACTTTAGCTTCTTGACAGCTCGAGACTTCACCATTCTTAAGGTACCCGTAATTTTCTTACAGGGAAAAATTACCAAACTCCCTGCTATTCCTTATGCCATGCCAGATCGTCTTTGATTAGGCCTCAATTTAGAGAAACGAGTTCAGAATAGGAAAAAAGCTCACATTTACGTTGAGTTTAAAGTCACTTAATATCCCAGAGGTCACTGATCAAAAACAGCTGCCCCATTTCCCAGTGGGGAGTGAAATAATTCAGCTTAAGAAAAAAAAAGTCCATCAGTCCCAATGAACCAAGGTCTGACTTTGAAAGGGTTTAACATACTGAGTTCTCAATGCTACAGTCGAGTTACTCAACACAACTAGAGGAAAACACTCTAAATGAAATAAAACTGGTGGCATATCTACTTGCATGGATGCCACAGGAGGGCAGGGGTGGTGGTTTTGGTCACCGATGCATCCTAAGTGCCTGGTGCACGGTGTACACTCGCTAAACATCTGCTGGAAGATAATCCACGCAGATACCTCTCCTCAGTATCAAGAGGCCAGGAAAATAGACATACTTGTGACTCTTATTAGGTAAAAAATTTTATACTGGCACATGTCAAGTTTTAGATAGTTATGTTCATAGCTTGCCCATGTGAAATAAAATACCCAGTAAGAGTCAATTTAAGGTGTAAGATACTTAATGAAAAAAATACAATGGTCAAAAGAATGAGACGCACCAACAGTTTCAAGTATTGCTTTATGTACTCGTTTACGTTAATATACTTGAAAGACTCACAACTAGGAAATGTTTAGATAGCTATCTGGTCATGACCTTGGATATTCATCATCTGATTCTTTACCTCCTTTCTCCAAAAGATGGGGCACACAGCCTCCCAGAGGTAATGTAATGCTTTGGTGTTTAAGGAAAAGCCAATTGATTACCTATTTTGTACATGAGCATTTGTACATTTTACTATTATGTAAAATGTGGTACCTGACATACCACAGCTCCTAGCAGACGAATTTACTACTGGCATCAAGATGTACTGTGAAATACAGCAGATAAATATTTTACGGTAAAAATGGGTTTTTTTTAAATCTAATTGATACTCTTCAGCTATCCTTCCAGTGAAAGAATGTTATAAATGATGTATATGTATGCCAACATACACAAAATTGGGTAGAGCTGAACTTTAGCACTACATTTTAAAGGTATGCGCCAAACAAACCCTAAAGTTGTATTTCAAGTGAGAGTCAGCAACATCATGAAAAAAGTTACATTACATTGATTAGCAGGGCCAGTAACAAATGCAATGGCCAACTTCATCACTTAACATTTTACAAGAGACTTTTTATTGGTTTTAAAAACAGTTAAAGAATATTTTAAGGTACAGTTTATAAACAAAACAGCCATATCTTGATTTTTACCAACATGAAAATGCTCGTTTCCTTTCAGACTAGCCCCTGGACCACAGCTACACACATGGTGGTCAAGGGGTAAAATCCAGCTCCCGACACACCTGTGGTAACTGCTACCTGCACCTTCGTGAACACTGATTCTGTGGCCACAGAATCAGAGAATTTCTTCAATCTCATTTTGGACTTTAGTTGAGGATTCTACTCGTTTACAGAACTGTGGTCTTTCCTTCTCCCATTCCTTTTATAACTTCCTACCTCGTTTACTGCCAATTTGGTTTTCCTCCTATCTGAATTGCAAGCTTTAAATGTACCTCAATTTCCATTCCTTTTATGCCTGCATGCTTCTCTATAACTTATCAAAATGTAGAACTAGCTATAAACTACTACTATTCAAAGGTCAGTAAAACTTCCACAAATTAATTAGGGTTAGATTTAAATTTCTTCATCGAGATCATTTATTCAAAGGATTTTTGCCTTCATTAAAATTATTTGTCTACAAGTAAAATATCCATAAGTGTGTTTGAATTTGGTTCATCAGTAAGGATTTATGCATATCCAACTTTTCTCCTCATACAAAAGAGTATTAAGTTGTCTTTAAGCCAAAATTCTTTCCCAGTAGATTTTTTTTAAAGGCTTTTCAGCTATGGGAAACAGATTTAATTACAAAGTCCGCTAATAGCACTGAAGGTCACCAAGCTATGATACGATTTTGAATGGAACCTATCCAGTGCTATTTAACCTTAAAAAAAAAAAAAAGCCAATAAAAGGAATGGGAGATGAATCACAATAATTATTCACTGATAGTTAAACTGTGCAAATACACCGATTACGTTCTATTTCAGGTACTTGTATAACTGTAAAGATGTTACATTACGAAGAAACACAGCTGGAAGTCTGGGCTTCTGCATTGTAGGAGGTTATGAAGAATACAATGGGAACAAACCTTTTTTTATCAAATCCATTGTGGAAGGAACACCAGCATACAATGATGGAAGAATTAGGTAATAATGACTACTTAACAAAAAATTTATATTCAATATTTTATCTTACAAAAATTTGGCTCCATTTGAAATAAGGCATGTGTTTATTATACTTTTGTCAATTTCTAAGAAATCCAAAACAGTTACACATACTCTTGGTCTCAGTGCGAACTTCCTATACTTTTAGCATCTCTTCTAACACAAGATGAATGGATAGTGAGTTTGCAGAATTTGAGGAGAGAGAAAATATCTAAATTAGAAGTAATGTAATTTAAATGGATGGATGTAGCAAACACTGATATCACCAAAATAAACTTGCATTGATTTCGGCTATGGATTAAAATATTAATCATCATCTTTTGTTTTTTTAGATGTGGTGATATTCTTCTGGCTGTCAACGGGAGAAGTACCTCAGGAATGATACATGCTAGCTTGGCAAGGATGCTGAAAGAACTGAAAGGAAGAATAACTCTCACTATTGTTTCTTGGCCTGGCACTTTTTTATAGAAGCAATGATGGATCAGAAAAACA
>NW_012140747.1:141675-142853 GCF_000956105.1 Propithecus coquereli | reverse complement strand
TGAGCCTTGGGAAATGCAGCAAGAAAGGCCAAACCGACCTGACCCTGGCTCGTGTGGACGGCCACGAGTGATTCCAATTTGTGTTACAGCACGAGTGGCTGAACACGTGCCTGCCAGAAACTACACTGTAAGGGCGAGTTATTTCACAGCAGCCACCCAAATGCCTTACAGATTTTATTAATTTGGATATAAAAGTACTCAATTTAGTTTCCCCATGAACCCAAATTTAGAACACTGAAAACCTGCTGTCAAAAAGTTGTGATATCAAAAATGTACATGAGTCCCTACTTTGGTGAGCGGGAGTTCACAGCAGTGATGCTAAATGCTGGTTTCAATCTCGAGACTCGGAGGCCCTTCGACGCCTTCTGCAGAGAGACCCCGCAGGAGACCGGTTCACAAGAAACCACAGCCGGGCTGAAGCCTGGACCTGGTCAGGTACTGTGCACGCACAGCTACACAGAGCTCTCTAAGTTCCCTAAGTGACTCACATTACTTTCTTGGATATAAAGTCATTGCTGTATGTTTATTTTTTAAATATTATAAGACAAAGATTTTTAACTTAACATGAAAAATTCACTTTTATTTTGAAAAAAAGTTAACTTTTCATACTAACAGAACAAGATTAAAGGTAAATTTCTTAAACATTATCCAGAAAAATAACAAGATTTATAGTATCTCTGTGTCTGGCTCCAATACACACAGAGGCCAGACCATGCCTACTCTGCAGGGGCCGCTTCCGTGCTCTCCTGCTCGGGGGCAGGCTCACTGCCAGCTTCTTTTCCTTCTTTGCTCCTTTTAGATTTTTTGTGCTTGTGTCTTCTGTGACTGTCTCCTTCTTCACTTTCATGGCGACGTCTACTATTACTGAAAAAGAGGAAAGGTGGGTTCTGTTTAAAAATGTTTAAATACATGATTAGTGAGAAATCAACCCACTATAAGTAAATTCTCAATATAACTCTGGGTTTAAAATAACCTAATCCGTGCTTTTCCTCACACACATCTGGGGGAGTAATCAGTAGTTGCGTGACTTCTATACAGAGATTGCATTTACATACAGGGTCACCTTCGCTGATACTATCCCAGATTCCCAGTGCCTACATATTTTATTCTGAAAGACCACTTACAAATTAGAAACCGGAGTGCTACATCAGAACAGGAAATACTTTACAGGGTTGATT
>NW_012140747.1:133954-134809 GCF_000956105.1 Propithecus coquereli | reverse complement strand
GGGATACAAAAATTTTTTTAAGGCACAGGTGAACAAACGTGAAGACTGCTGCTTTATGCGATGCCTCTAATCTTTAATGATTTTAAAATGGATTTCCTTAATACTCTTCAAGCATCTCTTTTCCAAGTGAATTGGAATTCAAATATAAATTCGAAAGTGTATATAAAATGCACGTGTACAAAATCCTGCACACCCAACGAACCTGTTAAAAACACTTGGCGTAGGACTGTGATCACGTTCCCTCTCTCTCTCTCTGGTGCGTTCTCTTTCTCTGTCCCGATCACGATCTCGTTCTCTGTCTCTGTCTCTTTCTCTATCTCGATCTTTCTCTCTTCTTGCATAATAGTCCCACTGCTTGCTGGTGTCCACAAGACTAGGCCATGAAGGAGCAGAACCAGGAAGATGGGGAAAGGCAACTAAAGAAAAAGACATAATTAAAAACAAAGGGTTACGGTACTTAAAAAAAAAAAAAAGACAAAACCTCTCCCAAAAATGTATCATGAGATCTTAACAGAAATTTATAAATAGGAAAGAGAGATATCATATTGTGAATACCCACAGTACTGGGGGAAGGTCCAGGAACAGATCTTAAAAGACTTAACATATAAGGGAGACTCTTCATTATGCAAGGTGAATAGGAACAAGAATTAGATTGAATATAAACTTCCCAATATTAAAAATGGGAACCGGAATACATTGGGACATCTTCAAAGTGTTGAGAGAAAATAACTACCAACCTAGATAGATGTACTTAACAAGACCACGTTTTAGGAATAAAGCAATAGCGTTCACGAAAAATGAGCAAAACTTATAACCAATACTTTACCAAAAGTACTTCTATCAGATATACTTAGA
>NW_012140747.1:130055-133904 GCF_000956105.1 Propithecus coquereli | reverse complement strand
TGAGATAATGTTAATGAGTCAGTCTAATGTTCTATGCTACTTTTGGTTTGGGGGTATTAAATGTAGTCTTAGATTTAAAAATCTTTGTTGAAGTCTCATGAGGAACCACCAATTTCAGTAGTTATTCTGAACCTTCCAATGAGGAACACATATGTTCTACCGGTCATGTGGAAATGTTTGCTTTTACTGCCTGAAGTTAAATGACCTTCTCTTAGCTTTACATTGATTCGTCGTTCGATTAAAGAGCAAACCTTCGCGATGACTTGTGTCTGGTTTCCTCCTTCTCTCTGTGTCGTCTTTCTCGGTGCCGCTCCTCCTTCTCCCGACTCGCTCTGTGGCGCTCGTAGCCTCTTTCTGCATATTCCCTGTATCTGTATCGCTCTTCATCACTGAAATTGAAGCAGAACAAGTTTTCCTGACAACTGGACAGGCAATCTGAAATGATTTCAAACTGTACGAGGAGATGTGCTCTGAAGTCCAAACCAAGGCCCCACGTCAGCATCTTGTACAGAATAGGTGGGGAATCAATATTTGTTGAATTGAGAGGAAAACAATGCTTGTTTCCAAATTAGTACCAGATCTATGAATACAAAATATATAATAATTACACATCATGTTAAATGACCAATTTTATTCTGTGTTTTCATAGAGGGTAATCCGAGATTTTATGTAACAATGCATTGGTTTTTTATTTCTTGAAAAAGTAGGATCTGCAACTGATTTTAATCAGCAGCTTCATTTTTTCTTTTGCTACTTTTAGAATTAAAGGCATATTTTTGTATATCTCAAATTTCTTTTTTAGACAGGGTCCTGCTCTATCACCCAGGCTGGGATGCAGTAGTCCAATCCTAGCTCACTGCAGCCTCAAACTCCTGGGCTCAAGGGATCCTTTCACCTCTGCCTCCTGAGTAGCTGGAACCACAGGGTGCATGCCAGCTAATTTTAGTAAGTCAAAATCTCTCATACATTATTTTTGTATTTTTTATAGAGATGAGTCTTGCGATGTTGCCCAGGCTAGTCTAGAACTCCTGGGCTCAACTGATCCTCCTGCCTTGGCCTCCGAAAGTGCTGAGATTACAGGTGTGAACCACACTCACCTGCCCGATACGTTATTTGGAAAACCTTGGACACACACTTAAGATTAAATGGCTATAAGGCAGAAAACAGATAAAGGTTCTTAAACCTCTGGTGTATCAATTACAGAAAGAATACACTCATCAAATAGGTATAAACATGAAAAACTGACATCAAGCTCTACAATAACCGTACAAAATGCAGAGACGGGGGATAGCATGGCTAACTTCAAATGAATACATCTCCATTTTCTGATTTAGGATAGAATTATTAATACAGACTGGTAAAACTGGGACTGATGGCTAGAGTTAAAAGGGGGGGTCTGTCTTTACCTCCCTAGACCTTTCTTCTTTCCATCTTTCTTTTAATACTTCAAGCCTCATTTTTTTCCTTCTTTTAGCACAGACATTAACACTTTCTACAATTTAACATCAAATTCTCTCATAATCTTTTAGAACATAGTATGTTAAAGAGCTTTGGTTTCTAAAATACATTTAATACAAATTTGCAATTTATATGAAATATTAAGGAATCTGAGAATGATAGAATCAGGTTAAACTAAAACCCATATTAAAATAAGTCAGCTTGTGTTCTCCTAGCGAAAGTAATGATTCAGTAATGCTATGCTGAATGCCAAATCATACTGCTAAGCCAGTTATTTGATACATTAAATTTTTAATGTTTAATTAAAACAGAAAATACATACATGCTTACACATTTCTGTGAACATGTACACATTGTTCTTCCTAACCATACCCACGCACTTCGTACCGGAAGGGCAGCAGCGCGGCGCCTGAAAGGCAAGGTGCCATGACAGGCGGTGGGGAGCAGTGGGAAGAATGCAGGTAGAGCACACCCAGCATCACACCCTCATCGCGCCACTTACTAAAAGAGTGACGAAGGCTGTTACTTAACCTCTCTAAACCTCAGTTTTGTCATCTGTTTATTGGCAGCAATCTTTTCAAGGTTTTTACAGAATTGACAATTTTTATAAAATGTAGGTACTCGATAAATGGCCGTCTTCAGTGAATTTAATGCTTAATTCTTCAGAAGAACTTTTTTTTGTAAAAGTTATTGACTCTATAATAATTACTGTCTTTGAAGTAGAAGAAACTAGCACCATAGCAAATGATTATTATTAACTCCTCTCAAAAAATAAGGTTCTCTTTGTAATGACTCCAAATAGATTTACATAAAAATAATTAAGGCCAATTATCTCATAATTTGTAACCCTCTCAGCCTAAAACCAAGTCTTGTTAGCTGAGGGGCCTTTAGATTCTGAAGGCAGCCATAAGATGAGAACCTTACAACAGACAGTGGGAGATTTAAGCCTACGCAAAAAATGTAAAGGCCCATCCCCTTTTCTGATGATAAGTGGCTGTAGCACAAAGGTTTCTCTGGGCCTGGAAATCATTAGAGCTCATTTCAAACATCCAAGAATGACCAGCCTTCTTTCTGGTTCACAATTAAGCTGCCTAAAAAACATGTTGAAACTGGTCTGTAATTTTCAAAACAATGGCCCTGTAATTTGTAAGAACACATACTACATGCTATATTGGTAAAATGTCAGTCTTTAGAAGCAACTGGCCTTTACTTATACTTCACTTGGATCATTCACAACACCACAAAATTCCATCACCCTTCGTCTCTCTGGCCTGAAACTTTTAGTCAAATTTACTCCTAACACCCTACAGCTCAGCAACCTGAAAATCAAACATGGTTTAACCATCAATGCTTTTAAGTTTTCAGTAAAATTTCAGTAACATCTGTACATGTATTTGAAATAGATCAGAATTTAGTCTCAAATCTTCTATAAACATTAAGCAAACTTACGAGTTCTAGCAAAGCAATTTATTTTACTCTTTTTTCCTATCAAGTTTTGCATTAAGTTTCTTACTTATGAAGATGTGCATTCTAGAGACAGCAGTGCTATCTCAAATATATTCACTTTCACTATGTTAGAAAGAATTCAACTGTCTGGAAAGCCATGCCCTTGAACTTAATCATGCGTTTAAAGCGGCTAAGTCCACAGCACATGTCCCACTATGCAAACACAAAACATACACACATGGATCGTACTGTTGTTTACTTATTTGGTCAGTAAATTTTTAAGTTACTACTATAATGTATAAGTCATATGAGGAGCTAAAGGAAGGAAAAGGGATTCATACATCCTTTTCAGTTCCTTCTTGTGCTTTCTTTTTTTGGTAAAGTTTTAAGATGCCAACCAGTCACAGCTTGACAATATGAGAAGTCTTCAAAAAGTTCATGCTCATTTACCATTCCAAAAATCCTAGGAATTATGCTCAATCTACTCTGCCCTATATTAATGGAACAACAAAGCCTGGATGACAGCACATCTGTTTATAGCATGGTTTACTGAATATTTAAGTTTCCAGGGCAAATCTTGTTTTCTCCTAACAATAGTAATTAATATCCATTCATGGATACATGTATATTTATACAGTCATGCATCACTTAACAGGGGTACGTTCTGAGAAATGCATCATTAGGCAATTTCATTGTTGTACAAACATTATAGAGCATACTTACACAAACCTAGATCATATAGCCTGCTATACACCTAGGTATATGGTATAGCCTATTGCTCCTGGGCTATAAACCTGTATACAGCATGTTATTGTCCTGAATACTGTAGGCAGTATTCAGTAATTGTAATTTAACACAATTACAATTGCAATGTAAGGTATTTGTATACCTACATATATCTAAATGTAGAAAAGGTACAGTAAAAATATAATCTTATGAGATCAC
>NW_012140747.1:97536-128265 GCF_000956105.1 Propithecus coquereli | reverse complement strand
TGAATTTATCAGTTAAAAGACTGATATTATTGATTTGTACTTTTTAAAAACCTAACTATATATTCCGAATACAAAAGACATAAAATCACAGAAAGGTTGGAAAAGATAGAAGGGGAAAAAACATGAAAAATACTAACAGCCTCCAGTTCAAAAATGAATAGCTATATTAATGACAGAACAGATTTATATAAAAAGCATTACTTGGGAAAGAAAGGATGGCTACATGAATATGGATAATGCAATTCACCAAGAAGACAACAAATTTCAACTTCCAGGTAGTTAACAATATTGCATTAATTTTTAAAGAGTAAAATCTAATAGAAAGGTAAAAATATCTACCATGATCATAGATGAACATACTTCTCTTAATTACTGGCAGACCAAACAGATAAAAAAAATCACCACAGATAGAGAAGATCTGCGCAACACACTGTTAATAAAGTTGATTTAATGGATGTACTATAGAATACTGCCCATGACAAAGAAACATACGAAACATTTATAAAAATACACAAATACTTTCAAAGGATGAATATAACAGACAGCATGTTCTCTGACCACCATGCAATTTAAGTTAGAAGTCAAATTTAAAAGTTGTAAGAAAATAATTCCCATCCATTTCAAATTAAAAACACATTTCTGATAACTCATGGGTCAAAAAAAATCATCAATTTAAACCATCAGAAACTAAACATAGAAAAAAACACAACATATCAAAAGTTTAGGGATACAAATTGTTCTAGAGGGAAATTTAGTCTTAAAACACTATGTCAGAAAAGACCGAAAATAATGAGCTTATTTTCCAATTTAAGAGCTCAGAAAAAGAACAGAATAATCCAACAGAAGAGAGATAATAAAGAGTAGAAATCAAGGAAATAGAAAACTGCCATATAATAGAAAAAGGCTGAAAGTTGGTTTTTGAAGATTAGACAAACAAAACATGACGAGGTTCTGACAAGATTAAGAAAAAAAGAGAATACATAAACATTATTACTGACACTGCAGAGATTAAACAATAAAGAGATTATATACTTTATACCAATGCACTTAAAAACTTAGCTGAAATGGATTAATTCCTTTAAAAAAACCCCAAAACCAGAAAAAACTTACCAAACAAAACTGATTCAAGAAGAAAAGAAATCTTGAATACTCTCCTAACTATTAAAGACATTAAATCAGTACTTTAAAACCTTCCTACAAGGCCAGATGCCTTTTGCAGGTGGGTTCTATTAATTTATAAGGTATAGACCATTCTGGTATTATAATACACAAACTTCCAGAACAATACGAAAAACAGAGATTACTCCCTAACTTATCCCATGTGGCTGGTATAACCTTCATACCAAAACCAGGTAAGGACAGTACAAATAAAAGAAATCATAGGCAATCTTACATACGAACTTAGTCAGTGTTTATTCGTTAAAACAAATAAAAAGATAATCAATTAGGAGCAAGTTAGGTTTATCTCAATCAAAAGTAGCTTAATATAAGAAAAATACAGAAATATAATGTGCCACATTAGCAGATTAGAAAAGAAAAACAATTATGATCATCTCAGAAAAGCATCTGATAAAACTTGATATCCATTCATAGTTTAAAAGCCCTTGGAAAATGAGGAGAGGAAGGGAATTTCCTTAATCTGATGTAGGGTTCTATCAAAACCCCACAATTTCCGTGGGGATACGAATGTGCTTCTCCGTTATACTGAACAGAAAAAAATGCAAGTACAGACCTACTCGCTATTAATATTTCTGATCTACCACCAAGACTTACAGATTGCACCACATAAATACCTTTGGAGTCCATTCAGTTTTTTCCATCCTCAGTGGTACTGAGTATATGACATCCTAGTTTCTCCCTTGGATTCCTTCTGCAGGATACCAGAACATGCCATCCCCAAACATGCCTCTTTAACATAAGGATTGCTCTGAGCTGAAGGCAACTGAGTATCAGAAGTAAGAAAAGCTCTCTAGCCTGTTCCTCCCAAACGCTGCCTAAAAGCAGGACACAAATCTACAAAGGTAAAGGTGTCCCTGCTCTCCTCTCTACCCAAGAGGACAAAAGCTGATCACTGAAAATAACTTTAGGCCCTTAGCAGCCTGGAGAAGGCATCAGAGGAACTACATGACAAACCTGACTAACTAGGCTTGATGCACTCTCTCTCCCCCTCTCCGCCCATCCCCCCTCTATATATATCTTGCCTTTCCACAACTGGCCACCCCTAGAGATTCAAAGTCCTTTTCTTTTGTCTTGTCACTTCTCTAAATTATTTGCTACTCTCTGTTGGAGGTGCTATCTACACTGGATTTCTAAGCCACCTCTTTGAGAACTACTCATCTCCCAGGTATTTCCCTGCATGGATAAGGTATACATGTTAATAAGCTTATTTTTCTCTTGTTACTCTGCCTTTTGTTATAGGGGTCCATCCTAACTAAGAACTATGAAGAGTAGAGACAAAATGTTTTTTCACTCCTCTATTGTTCTCCCAATCCAAGAAGGCATCTCTGCCACCTCCCACCTTTCTACTCACCCTACAAATCCACAATTTCCTCACAGTAAGTAGCCGGAATGGAGATTTTTCAAACTGTAAAAGCAGCAATTTCACATAGAAATCACTGGCTCCTCACAGTCCACACGCCCTAGCATGGCTACAATGCCCTGCCTGACCATATACTCTCTACACTCCAGCCACACGACGCCTCTTTCAGTTCATAAAAAGCCTTCCGTGTTCTCGCTCACCCCCACGTCTTTGAATAGCCTGGAAGTCAAATCATCTACTGCTCCACCCCTATGGAGTAGAAGACCCCTCCTCTGTGCTCCCATGACACCCTCTTCTCCTTTCACCTGGCCATTTCCCCACAAGCCTATAAATCTGATGAAGGCAAACACCATATACCGCTCAGTGGACCCTTAAAACTTAGTACAATGCAAATCATTTTAAAAATAGATGAATGAACGATCAAGAGATCTAAGCAGTATCAGAAGTCCTTGCAATAAAGTTGTCAAGACTGAACTCAAAAGAGGACCTACGAGTGATTCAGAAGAAAAATTAAACCAGTGAGGGAGAAAGATAAGAAGGTTAGCTGGATGCCTCAAGTCAAGGAACAGAAATGGTACGAATAATAAAGACGAATTGGTGACAAATCCTTTCAGAAAAAGGCAAAGTATAAACATCCCTGTTGTGTCACCATTTATTAATTTTTAAAAGTACAAGTGATAAATACTTGAAAATTATTCTGTTAAATAACTTTGTAGATATGCAGACCCAGTTATTGCTTTGGTTAATATTTTTAAATTGCTCTGTAAGATGTGATTTTCAACTACGAAAGTATGTTTTTTTTATTGCTTTAAAAATATTTAAGTACTTTACTGACTCAAATGGAATCTAGGCAACTAATAATGATACTTACCATTGCTATATGGAAATGCACGTGCAGAACGACTATCATAACCAGAGGAATGTCCACTGTTGAAGGAAAAAATGTATTTTTATGTTTGCTGCAAATAAGTTCTGAATTTTAATAGTTTGGTACAAATGGAAAAACATGAAGGCAAAATTGTAACTTTTATTCAACCACCATGATTGATGATTCTGTAGTTTTTTTTAATACTAAAACATAGGCTTTTAAACTTCAAAAACATTAAATCTAACACCTAATTTTACACAAAAAATAGAACTTGATAGTGCCATTTAACACAAATAATCCAATCAATTCAGCTTGACTCACAGGTGAAATAGAAACATTTAAGCTAATAAAATATTTGAGATTTAAAATTCAGTCTTCAAAAGTTGTTTTAATAGTTATAAATCAATAATTCAGCCCCACTGACAGGATCAATAAATAATACTTTTTAAGATCTTTGATTGAGAAAACAAGTATGTGTTTAACAGGGACTTAACAATAGCTCTTATTAGTGATTTCTATCTGCCAAGAATTATGCTGATGCTTTATATTCACTAGCTTTTTAAATCTTCATAGCTCTATCAACCCTTTTGGTAAAAAAGGAAAGAGAATCTCAAAACGTTTATGAACCTTGTCTAGCAATACTGTGTGATGATTCCAAAGCCTACGCTGTTAAACACCATATTGCCACCCATGAGGGAAATATTCTTTAGCACAGCATTCTAGCTACCATAAACCATAAATACAGGGTATAAAAATAAGGATACTGCCATGCAGAATGGATGCACCAACCCTTCTCTGTGGAAGCTGCAATGCAGCAGGCTGTCAAGGAGTAAGAGCTTTTTTTCCACTATGGTCCCGTAATAGTTGTCCTTCCTTAATCCCCAAAGAGACATGCATTATTCATGATTTCCAGTAATTTATGTTTGTACTTTCCGCAGAACTGTAGCCCAGTTTTTAACAGTCTAGGGGTTTCTTTAATCAGTGTGTCATAAATCAAGATACTATTTCAAAATATTATGATTTAGTTTTCTTTGCTCTGCTTTGTCATCAGACTATAGGTCCAACAGCTTATATAAAAGCAACTGACATAGATCTAACTTTATGAATTAAAAGGCAGGTGCTATATTTATAAAATTAAATCTTTGAAAACATTACCAAGATATGTATATGTGACTCTTCTGCCAAAAGGCTACCAATGATCAAAAATTCACACTATCTATACTGATTTACCTTTCTATTGTTGGTATAAGAGATGGAGGTGGAGCGCCTGGTGGAGGAGGAAAACCTGAAACATTCAATCATAAGATAAAGAGAGTTAACAGAATGTACACTTAATGTCAAGAGTGAAACAAAGTTGCTGTGTATCACTAAATTTCTGTGGGGATGTGAATGTGTTTCTCTATGTTATAATGAACAGAAAAAAATGGAGCTCAAACTTATAAACAGATTTTTGGAGCAATAAAACTTTAAATAAACAGTCTGGTCTAACACACAGCACAAACTGCAGAGTCAGGACACCCGGTCTTATTTTCAGCACCACACACAGCCCATTTTGTGAGTATGAGAAAGTTAATCTCAATGCCTTACCTTTTCCATACATAAAACAGTAGTAGTATTGCCACCAGATATATCATACTTGAAGTATTTTAGAAGAAAAGCAAATAAAATAGCATTTACCTTTCAAAAAAATATTTTGAGAGTTTTAGATGTATAGAAATTTCCTTAAAATGTATAATTTATAAATAAAATCTTACCAGTAAATATATAAATGCTCAAGGCTGAGAATATCCACCATGAAATATATTTTAAATAGCACAACCCTAACGAACTATTTTACAAAGAAAGGCACATAATGTAGTTTTTGGATTAGTTTCAAAGGAAAATAATTTGTACCTTTATATCATGAGGTCTGCATTCTCAATAATTCACAATACTTAAATGAAATACCACAGAATAATATGGCTAAAAGGGAGCTTAACAGTTAATCTACTCTACACTTTCAAATTCATACAGGCAATAAAGCATCCCAACAAAAGACTTGAAGATTCCAACTTATGATATCAATTCCTTATGATACTAATTCCTTCCAAATTCACAAGCCTCACTACTAGGAAATGCATTAAATTATATAATTTGATCTCTCACAGTACAATTTGTACACTGTCCTGAATGAGGACAATAAGTATTCCACTCTCACATTCTCTATTATCTTCTAGTTATTTGAAAACACTTCCATTAAGCCACCTCTTTAGTATTCCAAATAAAAATGAATCTCAGTTCTCTGAACCCTTCTCAAAGGTCCATGTAAATTGATTTTTAGCCCTGCTTAAAACTACTTCAAGTTTACCAAGCTCTTCACTGTATCCAGTATTAGGATCTAACTCCTCTATTAAACATCCTGAAAGGACAGAGTTTAGCAATTACCATATTAGTGCTCGAGTCCACAATCCTATTTTACACAGCCTCACAACCACATTGCTTTTTAAACTAAAAAGACACACCAATAATTTCTTTGACTTTTCCTAAATCTTTTTCAGACACATTCGCACACCATGACTCCCTATCCCACATCTAAATACTAGCCTACTCTATCTACACTTCACTGTTTGATTATCAAGGTCGTTTTGAATTTAGACCCACCCTTCCAAGCATAGTCACCTCTCACTCTCTTCATACTCCTTGGCTTTTAATGCTAAACTCAGTAAACACACTTGCTATCAGGTTTGCTATTACACTATAAAAACAAACGACTGACAAAAATGTAAAAAAATCAGCACTAGGCCACATATAAACTTCTACTGATCATGCCGTTACAATAACGAACAATTAATCACCACTCTAAGAACAACCACCTGACTGTCAATCCACGTAACTGTTGTGTGGCTCAGAAGGTACTTTCTCATGATGTTGAACTATGCCAGCAAGGTGTAAAAAAAAATCATGAACCATAATAAAGTCAAGATAAATTAGCCTTCTCTTTCTTGTAATAACTTTATCATATAAAAAATTAATTGGTCTGAAAAGACATTTTTTATAAAAATTTTATTTTATATCCTATAGTTTTCTTCACAAATTGATATGGTGAGAATTTTCTCAGAACCTCTATTTCTACAGAAATGGGTAAGACAGGTATAAGAAAACTAAATATCTTAATCAAAACTGGAATGAAGCAAAGGCAGAGCTGAAAATAGGACCTTGAAATCCCAGTAGCCTACTCCACATTCTAACCGCCATCAACACTGTCCCTCCTGTAACTGTGAGCTTGCAACTTCATGTGTATTAACAATGATGGAGAAAACATGAAAAAAGTTTTACCTGGAGGTGGTACAGTTATTGGAATACCTAAAAAACAAGTGATGAAATTTAATATAGTAATTGGATTTCAGAACCTGTTATGTATTTATGCCATCACCAAAACAAACTTTGAAATAAAACCCCTCGCCTCATTATCCTGGCTTATTCACTCAACAGAAGCATTCTGTTTTCTTGCAGAGGACCAACAATTCCAGTATAACATCCAACTTCCCTGATGAAAACCCAGTCTCACAACTTGGTGACAACTATTTCCCCCGCTAGTTGTAATCACAAATGAAGTTAGACGTCAGTTAAAAAGCACACTTGTGCATACACAGACATCAAACTCCATGAAATTAATGCTAACTAAATTTGATCATCGATGTCTGATCTTGTCATTTTAATATTTTTAGTAGGGAAACTGATCCGTGAGCTCTTTCTATAACACTGCAGGTAGTACAGAATAACTCAAGATGATGATGGATGTTACTCACTTTTGTAAAGCTCAGTATATTGTGGGACATTCAAGTGTTGATTCAGATTGTTGTACTATTGGTGGCAGAAGTGAGGAAACGTTAATAAATATTTCCTTTGATTTGAAGGAGGAGAAAAGGGGGTAGAGTCAATTCACAATATACACCCCCAGGGCACATTAAAATAAATGTGAATGATTTACTGCTACAGGTATCAGCAAATACTAATTTGAGTGATTCTCACTCATTATTTGCATACATTATAACCTTTAAGAAATAAACTATGTACAAACATCCTCAATTTACACTGGCCAAATGTGCCCTTAAATCCTAATGTAAAATGTATTTGTTAAGTATTAAAATTAAATTCAGCATTTTAAATTTAAGAGATACATGAAAGGCAATTTATGTGGCATGCAAATACATTGTAACTACTTTCAGTTTAAGAAAAACGACGTTTCTGAGTAGGAAAATAGAAAAAAATTTAAAATATCTTCATTCATAAAAAGTCTTATACCATAAACTTTAGTTACATAAGTAACATCAACACAGCCAGAATGGTCTACTAAATCCTATCTTAAAAACTGCATCAAAATTAGTCCAAGAGGAAAAAATAATTCATTAACTAAATGCATGCAAAAAAAAAAATGAAAACAGAATGGCTTTCAAATGTTTTGTCAATGGAAACATCTGCTAATAATTTTTAATGTTGTGATGTACATGTTTTACCAGAATAAGAGATTTAAAAAAATGTTAAGGCAGGAAATGGCCTTAAAATAAAGACTGAAGCACCTGATTTAACCACATATACAATAAAAAGATATTCTAAACTTACAAAACCAACAAGACTAAAAAAGATATGTAAAGTAGCCAACGTGTTTCAAAAATCATTAGGCCTCTACAAGTCTACTACACTGACCCACAGTTAATAGCAATTCTTACCCATACTGAGGTTACTTTGCTGCTTCTCAATTTACTAAGCTAAAAGAATCCAGCAAACAATACAAGCTAGCAGAGTTCCAGACTCCAAACTAAATGGGAAAATTAAGGACAACAGAGCATTAAATGTTCTTAATATGTATTATTACCTAATTTTCTTTAGAACAGCATAGATTTTTTTTTTTTTTTAGACTACTGAACTTCACTATTTGATCTAGTTTTCATATTTAAATACATGATTCTTTTCTCAGGTATATAAAATAAAGAACTGTGCCAAAATCAACCACCCACTTTACATACTATAAGCCCAATAACTTTACCTAAATGAACATACGAGCAGCATGTATTTCAGCTAATGCTTACTACAGCTCACTAAAATGTAAATTCATGCAAAAAAAACTAAGGAACTAGTCAGCCCCTTCAAAATTTAGTACTCAAAAACAGTGAAGTTGTGAAACTTCAACAAAACATAAAGATAAAAGACATATGACCAAATTATTAAGGATACTACAAAGGTAGTTAAAATTACAGCCTGTCTTTAATGTTGATTTTACTACAGTAGTATCATAGGACAGACAAAAAACAATCAACTGGAATTAACACAATCAAAGAAAAAGTATGCTATATACAGTACGCCTTCCACATCACTACGTATCAGAAAGTTGGCATGGGAACTAGGAAGGGACCTTTCTGTGAGACCTCTATTTCGTCTATTATTTCAGTGCAAATCTTTACGAGTAAAATGTTCACTGAAACAGAACTACAAAGCTGATGAAACACTATACAACCGATTCTTTGACAATTATCAAATGTTATTTTCAAATGGCAATTAATAAAGTTCAATATGTGATATCAGGTAAGGCTGACATCATTCTCATCTAAAAAATCACTATTTAGTATTTGACTTGTGTTAACAAAAGAGAAATAGGGTAAGGGAAGAGAAAATTTGTCTCAAAAATCCCTGTCCTTTCTCCACTCAACACCTCCACCTTCCTGGCTAACACACACACTGCCTAACCTAGCCATTGAACTTGAAACATACAAAAAGTATTGTGTTACTTGCCTATCCTTTATCTGTAAAATGAATAGAAAAAAATATTTTCCTGGAAAGCCATACATAATAGTAGTAAAACTAAGATTTCTAGTATTGGCCAACAATGTTTGGAAAAGTAATATTCGGGCTCTCACAGACTCAATAGGTTAGTGGTATTAAAATGAGCATGTATCAGAATCACCTGGAGAGTCTGTTAAAACACAGATAGCTGGGCCTATTCCCTAGAATTTCTGATTCAGAAGATCTGGAATGGGGCCAGAAAATTTGTATTCCCCCAAATTTTCCAAGAGATAATGTTGCTGGCCTGGGACCATACCATGAGGATCACTAGATTAGATTCTAAACCTTCCTCCAAATTTCACTGCTGAGCAACTCAATACAGATGAAATCAATCCCATTCCAAATTTTTATGAAACAAACAAAAGCATCTACATGTGACACTTAAAGTAAAATAGTATAACAAGCCTACACTATTTGGAATTCTCAAAAGAGAACAGGATTTAATTTTTCCAGTTTGTAATGCATATTCTCAAATATAAAAGGAGGTTTAAGGGAGACCTAAAATCCTATTTGGGAGTTGGAAGGAACTGAGACAGAAACAGAAAGGCAGCATTTCTACCAAACATCATATTAAAAAGAATTCGCCTATATTAAAAACACCCACAAAATTAACAGTAGGCTCTGAACTTAAAAAACTAAACAAAGATTGATACATTTTCAATGTATTCCATCATCATTTTGTATAATTAAGGCAAAATAGACAGCTTCCAACTATCCTGGCTCTCAATGATCCCTACCCTTCTGGTATTTATGTCCTATCTTGGGTGTGGGTAGGACGTTAGGACTTATTTCTAACACGCAAAACAGATTTATTAATAAAAATGACAGGATGTCACTTCCATGGCTAGGTTACAAAAGACAGGATTTCTATTTTGCTGGCAGCCTCTCTATTGCCTTCTTGGCTTGCATGCTTTGATGAAGCAAGCAGCCACGCTGGAGAGGACCACAACCAGGGAGGAACTGAAGCCCTCTCAGTCCAACAGCCAGGAAAGAAATGGATCTTTTGTTTTTCATTTTTAGTTTCCCATTGGCCAAACCCAGGAACTAAATCCTTGTAATAAAGAGTGGAGTGAGCTTGGAGACGAATACTTCCTCAGTCAAGCCTTTAGAGATGACTATGAAATCTGAGAGAGACATTGAAGCAAAGGACCCAGATCCCTGACCCACAAAAAACTGTTCAATAATAAATGTAAGCTGTTTTAAGACACTACATTCTGGAGTGATTTGTTACATAGCAACAGAAAACCAATACATGCAATAACCACCTATCTTTTCTCTATTAAGTTCAAATGAAAGAAAAAAACAGGGCAGAATTATGTAAACTATGCTTCCTATTTCTCACAATTTCAAATACTATCAGCACTATTATGTAAGAAATAGATAAACCTGATCACTTTCTTAAGTCTCACCAATTTGCACTTCAAAGTCATCAAACTCAGAAGTAAGTTTTACACAAAGAAATTGAGTACGAAAAATCCAGGTTTACAAAAATCTTTAAATATCACCTTCTACCAGAAATGCTTTTCTATAGATCAGGATTTTTTAAAATTATATACACACAAAAACATCATCTACCATGAACCCTTTTTTTTTTTTTTGAACAAAAAGCAGAATGTAGAATACTGTAAAACCATTTCTTAATAATCAAAACAATTAATTACAACAAGGTACAAAAAAAGGATGGAAGTAATTTTAAGGAAAAATAGTGTTAAAAAGCGCTTTGGTCATGAAACAAAGCAACCAAAATGTTACCAGCATACTTCATATCTAAAAGGTTAAAATATTAATTTTATATTAACTATAAACCAGTATGTAATAAATATAGCTTAAGAAGAAAAAACAAAGAACCAAAGTCACAAGATGCACATTGAGATCCAGCATTATTAGATTTATTATGACTTATTTTACAAGCCACTAAAACTGGCAGATGTGATGTTTGAAAAATATTTCATCTGATGACGACATTCTAAGTTCAAATCCTTTAGTCTCAAATTATGCATCCCAAGACACAAAGAAAGCCTTAGTTCAGATGTTCTTACTCTGAGATCGCAGCAAAAGACTCCATGAATAAAATTCAGGGAACTCAAAATTTGGGTTGGGGGGACCCACGGGGGAATCATGTATTTATCTTCAGTATCCTCTAACTAAAATTTAACACTTCCTTCAATTATGAATGTTGGCACAAAACCACAGAATCACAGTACTTGTAATTTTGACATCAATATAAATCAGATATTTTCATATCACATTAGGTTGTTGCAGATCTTTAAATATCATCCTACACTCATTACTGTGAAATTTAGACGTGTTACTAGAACTTGTTACTTATTATGTTAAGAAGCACATATGAGTTTTAACATTTTGCTAACTGCATTTCAAAATAATTGGTTTCCCTTTACAATCTTATGTATTTTATGCATTTTTAAACATCCTGAAACATAAGAGATCCATAGGTTTCAGACTGCCACAAGAGTCTGTGGTATAGAAAATGTGAAGAATCCCCACCTTAGTTCAAATGCCCCCCAGCCCCTCCCAACATGTGTATATATGTGACATAAAGGAATAGCAGAAATGACACAATTTTATATTAACTATAAAATGAACAAACTATTTTATCTTTATTATGACATCTTAATCCTCTAATATATGCAACCTAAAGCTTATAGAAAATAAAAAAGTCTTAGACAAATTAAAGTTATTTTTGATAGAAATATATTTTTATAAAGAATTTGTAAAGGAGTTGATCTCTACCAGCTCACATATAATCACAAAATGATTGGAAGCAGTGCAAATAGAAGGCAGATGTTAAACTATAATTAGATTCTACAAAATGCCATGTCAATGGTGTATTAAAATTATAACTATTATAAGGGGAGCTTCCATGGGTGAAAAAGACATTCAAAAATTAATGTCCTAAGGAAGCTTTTAAGCTCTGTTAAATTTACATTTAAATTAATTTGAATTGTGCCAGAAAATACTATTTATTACAGATAATTAGCATTATTCCCTATCTTGAGTTTACTGAAAACACCGATAGGCAGTTTTTGTTTTTAAGAGACAGGGTCTCACTCTGTCACCCAGGCTGGAATGCAGTGGTGCAGTCATAGCTCTCTGCAACCTTGAACTCCTGGGCTCAGGCGATCTTCCCATCTCAGCCTCCCAGTAGCTGGACCACAGGTGCAAGCAACCATGCCCAGCTAATTTTTTAATTTTTTGTAGAGACGGGGGACTCGCTATGTTACCCTGGCTGGTCTAGAAATGCTGGGCTCAATAGTCATCCCACCTCAGCTTCCCAAAGTGCTAGGATTAAGGTGTGAGCCACCACACCCAGCCTGTTTGTTGTTGTTGTTGTTGTTGTTGTTGTTAATACAGAAAAACACAAGAGAATGAGTACAGCTCTCAAAAACTTCAAGAAATGTACTTCCGGAAAATGCTTACATTTCTGGCAAATAGGGCCAGTTAATATGAGGTAACCTGTTGGGTAAGACTAAAAATCCATGGCACTATAAAATCAGCTTAACAAATGTTACATTCATAAAATAGCTTCTCAATTAAAGGGATAAAACTATACTTCCTCAAGGGTACTGATGACATTCATCCAATATAGGCCAAGGTTCTGCCAAAGCAACAGTTCTCAAAGTTTTGTCCAGGGATTCCTGGGGGTCCCTGAGACCCTTCTATGGAATCTTCAAGGTTAAAACTACTTTCATAAAATACTAAGATGTTATTTGCCTTTTTCATGCTCATTTTCTTACGAAGTGTACTGTGAAGTTTTCCAGAGTCTGCATGACATGTGATATCACAATAGATTTAATGCAGAAACAAACAGGAGAACCCAGCTTTTTTCTATTAAGCCACATAGTAAAGAGATTTACAAAAGTGTACAACAAAGCCACTTCTCAGGAAATTTTTTTTGTTTAAAAAAACAGTTATTGGCTGGGCGCGGTGGCTCATGCCTGTAATCCTAGCACTCTGGGAGGCCGAGGTGGACGGATTGTTTGAGCTCAGGAGTTCGAGACAAGCCTGAGCAAGAGCGAGACCCCATCTCTACTAAAAATAGAAAGAAATTAATTGGACAACTAAAAATATATAGAAAAAATTAGCCAGGCATGCTAGTGCATGCCTGTAGTCCCAGCTACTCAGGAGGCTGAGGCAGGAGGATCACTTGAGCCCAGGAGTTTGAGGTTGCTGTGAGCTAGGCTGCCGCCACGGCAATTTAGCCCAGGCAACACAGTGAGACTCTGTCTCAAAAAAAAAAAAAAAAAAACCAGTTATTTTTCACAAATAATTTTGTATATTAACATGTAATGAGTTTATTATGAGTTTATGTATGAGTTTAAATAAATATTTTCTCAGTTTCAATTTCTAAATACAAAAAATTAGGTAGATATAACACACATAAACAGAAGCTCTTTGGGGTCTACGGTAATTTTTATGAGTTTTTAAAGAAGATACAGAAGTCTGTAACCAAACAGTTTGAGAGCTACTATGCTAAAGAACCAGATTGCTAACAGAAAAATAATCTAATGAGAATGCAGGCCTCAGAGGAAATGGAGAAAGACCCCAGGTGTGAACAGCTCACCACCCCTTCCACCACTCCCATGTATCATCTCTAATCCAAAATCAAGATATTTAAGAAACAACAAGACTTCTGAATTCATACAATTAGTAGTATTAGATAACTGATCTATATGACAGTAGTAAGATATTGATCTATATGACAATAGTCTTTTAGGAAGGAATCTACTCCTTTCCTAAAAGAATCTTATACCTTTGATATCTGATAACAGCCAAACACTACAGTCAACTTCAAAAGCAGAGATGCCTTGTTTGTGGTTGAGAATAGCTGGGCTACATATTAGTAAAGCAAAGAACCTTCAACTTAGTAGAATTCTACTACTGGGATAGATTTCAATTGCTCCCAAGACCTACAGAACCAGTCATATGAGAATATAGTTAATGCAACAAGAAATGAGTCAAACTTAACTTGCCTTCTATCCTTTAATAAAGTCCATTATAAAAAATGAAGATAAAATATGATTATACTAAAGTTAATTAACATTTAAAAACCTAAATTAAAAGCCTACCATAAAGTTAGTTCACAATCATTAATTAAATTCTATTATTTCAGAAACAAAGTAAGTCAAACACAGACAAATATATGATTCCACTGATACAAGGTAAGTAAAATAAGTAAATTCATAGAGACTGAAAGTAGAACAGAGGTTAACAGGGACCGGCAGGAGGGGGAAAGGAGTTGATGTTTAATGGGTACAGAGTTTTTGTTGGGGATGATGAAAAAGCTTTAGGTATAGATCATGGTGATGGTTACACAACGTTGTGAATGTATTTAATGCCAATGAATTGAACACTTATAAATGGTTAAAATGATAAATATTATGTATATTTTACCACAATAAACAGGCAAACACAAAATCACCTGCCCTATAACATCCTTCCAATTTTACAATTTTTTTTCCAATAACCAAGTATTTCAAAACTGACTTATTCAGTTAAACATAGACTTCCTAACACAAATCAGGCAAATAGTAAAACCTTAACTGGATTTTTTAAACAAAAATCTGATTCCTGCTCTTTACGATCTCCCTAACTTCCCCACCCATAAATATATATGCATATACTTTGACATCCAGGAACTGCTTTAAAAAAAACAAAACCTTCTCAGATATGTTACTGTGGTAAATACACATAACATAGTTTTCCTGCAGTAGATACTGATTCATTTCAACATAGTTAATAAAGAAAATAGACTTTCAAGAAAAACTACCTGGGTTAGAATTCTGGTTCTGCTATTTTCTAGCTATTACCTGAATTCCTTAAATCTAGGTTTCTTCATCTATAAAACCTGAATATCTACTTCAGATGATGTTCAGGAATCAGGTGAGTTAATATATGGGATGTGCTCAGAACAGTACTTTCTTTCGAAAGTAAGCATTCAGTAAGCATTAGCTATTCTACTATTACTCAGAAGCAGCATGAAACCACACTAATATATTTCTGAAAAAACTTAACAGAAATTATTTTCTGGTTCACTAGAAAATGAAAATAACAGATTTTCTAAAAATTATCGAAGACCTTAATCAACCGATATATGTTTTCAAGCTACCGTGCATATGGCTGTAAAAGGAACCACATTAAATAATTTTGCACTCCCAGAGATACACTCCATTTTTGTTGTACTCTAACAAAAATTTATTATGGCCAGAAATTCTTTGTCCTCTCTGTGTTACTAAATAAGGTTTCACATATATTTGTAGATGTGTGTTTGAGGGGGAGAGGAAACAATACATCTATCCTCTTCTGTCAATTACTTGACAGTAAAATCCTTTGGATGGGAGCTGTCTCTACCATCTCATAATTGTCAAGGAGTAAACTACCTACTTATGCAATGAGCCTTTCTGTAAACCTCCAAGAAGAGTTGACCACAAAGTTCATCATCCAAACCAGAGCGTTTCTAAGGATGAATAATAATAATTATGCTGGCATAAAAGATACAAAATAGGACTGTTCGAGGCAAATCTGGATTTATGGTCACCCTATTTTTTTTAAAAAAAACTGCTAGCATCCTAAAACACAGGAATAATACATCACCACTGTATTTGTTTTGTCATACTTAGGACTTTAGTTTTAAAAACTTATGTTAACAAAAGCAACATTAGAGTACATTTAAATCAATTCTTTAAAACATATTTTTTCCTTTTCCGTTCAGTATTTCTAAAGAAAGCAGAAAAGAAAACTCAAGGTTTTCTCTAAGACAAAGGGAATACCTTTTAAGGCAATACTTAAAAAGACTCCTGAGTCACAGCTTTCTTTCATCAGCTTCTTGTGACTCTTAAGGGGATTTAAATTATAACACTATAGAACATAGTCTAACCATGCGCTTCTGAGGTAAATGGTAACTGAAAATTGTCTTTAACCAGGGTGTGCATTCAGCCGGTATATATCTATGCAGCCACACTGTTGTTTAGAGCCAGTGCCCATTCTAATTATATCAACTGTCAATCTGAAAGTCACCTCTGGTGTTTTTATTTTATATATGTGTATATATGCATATATATATGTGTGTGTGTATATTTCACTCAATTAGGTAACATATTTAGAGAAAGCCAAGTATACATAAGACACTGTGACTATCATTGCAGGGAAACAACGATGGAAATACATAGCTTATATTCTCCCTAACGGCTCACAATCTAGTAAAAATAAGGGGTAATCCAGTCTCAACTTCCAAATATTTGGTTTTAATATGAATTGGTATCCCCCAGTACATAAGCCCCAGTTAGGGACTGCTAAAAGTAACATTAGAATTCATCTAAATCTGTATTCCTTAAATGCTGACAGCTTATGGAAATACAATCCAAGAATAAGCAAAAAAGGAAATCTAAATAGGTATAAAAATATGAAAAGCACATAGCTGAGAATTATCACTAGACAGAGTCAGCAACAGAAAAATAATCAGCAGCATTCTATAGCATAAAGCCAACAATAACCCAAACATTATTCGAAGATTTGTTATACTTATAAACAGAGGCTATATGGCAAAAAAGGGAGTAATTTTATCATTTTGCAAAAAAGTAAATTTCCAGATAATGCCACTGCCAGAGCTTCTGGATACTCTTATACCAGCCAAGTATTTATTTTTTCATCTTTAATTCAAACCACTTCTCTACTACTTAAATAAACAACTAGTATTGAACAAATGTTAGCTACCTGGGGATATATTATTAGCTAGTCAATGAGGAAATTCTTTCATTCCGTCATTTGCAATGACACGCCTGAACCTGGAGGACATTATGCTAAGTGAAATAAGCCAGACACAGAAAGACAAATACTGCGCAATCTCACTTATATGTGGAGTCTAAAGAAGCTGAACTCGTAGAAGTAGACAGTAAAATGGTGGTTACCAGGAGGCTGGGAGGTATGGGTGGAGAATGGGAGATGATGCTCCAGGGTACAAAGTTTAGGTTAGACACGAGGAATAAGTTTTAGAGATCTACTGTACAACATGACTAGTTAATAATAACTGTATACTTCAAAATTGCTAAAAGATTTTAAATGTTCTCACCACAAAAAACGATAAATATGTGAGGTGATGGATATGTTAACTAGCTTAATTTAATCATTCCACAAGGTGAACACAGATCACATCATCGCACTCTACCCCATAAATATATACAATTATTTGTCAATTAAAAATAAAATTTTTAAAAATTTAAAAAGAACAAAATTCTTTCAAATCACCTTTAGTACCTAGTAAAGTTTAAATAAGATTACAAAGCAATCTAGCATAAGGACTATTATCACAGACATTAATCATCTCTAGTCTCATTAATCAAATAAATTCAAAACTTAATTATTTCTACATTTTATCTCTTTTTCAGAGAATAAAGGACTCATTTAAGAATCACACTAATCCTCCTCATGAATCACATGAGTCCTCTTTCATTTGGTTAATATTCAGTATATTAACGACCGCAGAATCACAGGTCCAATCCGAACTTAGAGCTTGTGTTTAATTTAGTTGTAGCAACAAGAAATTCATTGACCTTTAGAAAGAACGCTGTGTGGAGTAAGGGCCTCTAACCTACTCCAGTCTTCTCTTTCTCAATTTTTGAGACAGTAGATTCTCTAAAGCCACAAGTCATTTTTCATAATATTTTTCTTATCCTTTTTGAGAGTAGAGGAGACAGTGGAAAGAAATTGAAGGTGTTGAGGATGAAGGACGGAGGCAGTAGCTGACATTTAGAGGCAAGGATGAATACGTTAGGAAGGACTATTCTAACCCTTTATTTGGCTCTGTACTCTGATTACAACTGGCACCTCAAAACAAAGACCGTTCTCTTCCAAATGCAAAGTGAGTGAGAGTATATGGCTCTCTAGTATAAACTGTTTTTGTTATTAGGAAGTAAATCCTAATACATGTCTCATAGGTATTCTGATTAAGACCAGCAGCTAATTTTTATGCCTTACTACTGGCATTCTCCCTATGAAAAACTAATTATAATCTCAATCATTCTTGTTAAGTTTCATAAAAATTTGGCTAAGATGGATAAATATTGAAAACTTATTGGGAATACAGTAACAAAGACCACTGGATGAAAGATTGAAAGTATAATAAAAATAAGATTTAGGGATTATTTGTGAATTTTTTTCTCTATTACCAAGGACCTGGTTTTTAATAAAATAAAAGTAGCTAAAAATACCATATACATTACTTTTCTGTCTTGTTTAAAAGAAGTAAATACCAGGTATTTACCCAATAGCAGTCTCCTAAAAGGAAACCAACATAAAAAAGAAAGATCAGACTGAAATTTTAATTGCAATCTCTTCAAAGGATATAATTTTTTTTTTCACCTATTCTAATTCTAAAGGTATCTTTAAAAATTTTTTCAAAATAAGTTAACATGTGGCTTATAATTGGATCTGGATTTATACATTTACTATTGGCGACTTTAGTTTGGGGATTACTATCATGTTTCTGGATCACAATTTCAGTATCTGTACATTCTCTATTTTAGAATATTTTCTCTTTGCTATATTGAAATAGCAAGACACATGTATCTGTTTCAGGATGAATCTGTTCAAGACTTACCATAATAGATATTATATCTATTACTTCTAATGCAATGCAATCAGTCAAGACATTATTTTACGGTATGTATTTTGTTAAATTCAAAGAAGAAACATGGGTTCTTTTTGCTTCAAAATCAAATGTCTTTACTATTTACCTGGTGGTGGAATCAGAGGTGGAGCAGTGCTGACAGACGGAGGAGGTGGAAGAAATGGAGGAGGTGGAAGGTGGGTGGGAGGAGCTCCTGGAGGGAAAAATGGAGGCGGTTTGCTAAAATTGTTGTCTACTTCAGTAGCGGATCTTTCAGAGAGGACCTAGAAGCAGAACATAGTTAATTAAAAAGATGAGTAAATGTTATTATCTAAGATTAATCTTAGTAAATTAATTTCATTTTATCTAAGAAACAAAGTAAAAGGTTGTTTAATTCATATACATATATTTTTTGGGAAGAGTAACAGTTCTATGTTTATATATATATATATATAGCTATATATACTCACATATATACACTCACATACATACTTTTTAAAATGTGCATATTCAAAGCCTAGGAAAAACAACTGGATCATTACCTAAAAAGATTCTTAATAAAAAGTAATTAGGTAATAAAAACATTCCAAACAGAAAACAAGTACTTTATATATAAAAGGTAACAAATAATCTTTGTCACCCAACCAAAGTTAAAGTATTCAAGTTAAGGCAATGTAATCATTAATCGTAGATACTAGCCTTAAGAAATTAACATGGCAGCAGGTCATTCACTTTACTAGGGCCTGTCACCACCAGGTTGCAAAGAGACTGTCAGGCATGCATCAACAGGTTGCAAGTAATAGGAAGCAATAAAAGTGAATGACTTTTTCGTATGACCCTTGTAAATTTAAGAACAAGGGTTTATGCTTGAAAAACAGTGTTTGCAAAATGCTTATCTGTGTGAACAGGTAAGGGACCAATACCATTAGAAACACTCCAAATCTACTGAAATAAAACAGCAAGCAAAGTGGCACCTAGAAATTTGGACTTTTCACGAGTTCCCTAAGTATGTGTGACAGGTTTGAGAAAAAGCAAAACCAGCCAGCATAAATGTTGTGTATGTAATTTATACTTCTCAAAATCCTTGTTGACTAAAGTGTATCATTTTACAGTCCCTCATTTCATTAACTCTTCCTACAGTTAAGTATAGTCATTTTTGTAAGGTTTATGCTGATAAGCTATTTCTTAAAGTAGAGAACAATTATTTTAAGAAATCGTGACATTTTAATGGTGAAGGGAAAGAAAAAGAGAATTATCTTCCATTTTAGAAATGATTTGTCTTTAAAGATGCTGAAAAGAACATCTTACATTAATAATTTACTGAAGGTAAGAATTAAAACACCTTGGACATTTTTAAAGTACTCAGAAAAAGGGAATGAATAAAGTATAGTCAAGCTGAGTAGTTGGAAGTCACAGTTTTACTAAAGTTCTAATTATCCAGCTTACTCATAACTCATCTCCCTTCATTTTTTTTTTGACTTGAAAACAAAGGACCTCTACACACCCCTAGAAATGTCACACTAAATAAATTATGGTATATCCGTACAATAAAGCTATCATGAAGAGATTTTAAATCTTAGTTTTAAAAATAATATAAAAAACAGCAAATTATAATTTTAGATTAAAAAATACACAAAAACATAACAGTATCCCAATTTTGCTTAGTAATAAGGAAGGGATATACCAGAACGTTAAGAGGGGTTATCTCTAGGCGGTAGAATCATCGGTGATCTTTTTCCTCTTTAAACTTTTCTCATATTCCAATTTTTTGTTCAATGAACATATATTCAGGTTGAGCATCCCTAATCCAAAAATCTGAAGTCCGAAATGCTACAAAATCCAAAACTTTTGAGCACCAAAATTCTATCACAAGTGGAAAATTCCACACCTGACTTCCTATGTGATGGGTGGTCACAGTCAAAATGCAGGTCCACAACATAGTTTATTCAGGGTCCCCAAGGGAAAAATATTTTAATAAATTAATAAATTATTATAACAAATTATTCATGAAACAAATTTCATGTTTAGACTTGGGTCCCATCACCAAGATATCTCATTATGTATATGGAAATATTCCAAAATTCAAAAAATTCCAAAATTTGAAACATATCTGGTCCCAAGCATTTTTGATAAGGGATATTCAACCTGTATTATATTTATAACAAGGAAAATGAAAAACCTTCCTACAAAAGATCCAGAGATTATAAATTCTACATAGAAAATGCCTTTGTATAAATATAAGGATGACTGGTTCCACCTTTTAAATCTCTCTGTAGCACCTAAAACACAGCATAACACTACGAATGTTTATTAATTAAATTAGAACTCAGAAACAATCTTCCAGTTAAAACAACTGTTTATTTTTTAATACTAAACCTGTATATTGCTGTTCTCATTTGCTCGTCGCCTTCCTTCTACTCGGCTGATAGTTATAGTCTGACCAATAACATCAATTGCTCCAGGTAATCTCCTGTAACATAAAGATTGAATCAATTCAGTTTCACCTAATTAGGTGTTTGAAAACTAATAAAAATATTAAGAAGAAATGAATGCAATGTATATTAAAATAGAATCAGTTCACAACAGACTTCCAATGAGTTGGAAACTCACGACTTTGTACTGTTTTATTAATAAGCTAGAACCAACACACCCAACAATGATCATAATGCTACATTTTAGGTAGCTTTTCTTCTAAATGTACTGTTTTTTAATAGTCTCCAACTGAATTATCTTTGTGAAATTGAATTAGATAGCAAATGCTCGACAAATGGAAATAAAATTTCTTGGACACTATAATTGTGACACATAATTCTATTATAGAAACTTAAAAAATTCTACAAAAAGGCTCGAAAAGAAATAATGCTTGTTTTCACACACAGGATATTCTTCTTAGTGATATATTACAAGCATTAAAAAACATAAAAAGGGAACCAGCTTTCCATTTCTGATAACTTACCTTTAGATAGAAAAATTCAAATATTTAAATACTTGCCCTACTTCCAATACGAGGATATGGAAGAATACTCTACCACAAAACAATGTGGCAAATTTAATAGGAAAACCTAGTAAGCTATATTTTAAAAAATTAAAATAACAGTAAAAGCTATTGTGTAGCTGAAGAAGGACTTTATAAAAGTATATATGCCTAACAAAATACAAAAGTCACTTGCAGAAATAGGCAATGAAAAGTGGATGTAAGTTAGGTGAATTTCTCTTCATTTATATGTCAGGTTTGAAGAACACTTCTGTATTTAAAACTTTACAGAACTAAAACATGGATCCTTCCAGCCACCAGGTTAGGTTCCTAAAAATGACTAATAACAGCAGCTACCATTTGTTGAATGCCTAATCTGTTACACACAAACCTCACAAAAACTCTCAACTTAAAAATTACTGTATACTTGTGTTAGAGATAACAAAGCCAAGGTCCAGAGTGAAGTCGTTGACCTAAGAAATAATTAAATGGCAAAACTAACTTTCAAACCTGAGTCTTTCCAAGTCTACAGACCCCTTCCCATTAGGTATGCTTCCTTCTAGCAATTCTCCTTTGAGAAATTTAAGAACTTTCTAGAAACCATGAGTTAGTGAAAGTTTGTCTCAATTGGACCTTGAAACACTCCACAAATAATTTTATGCTCACAAAAATAAAGACAGCCCTACAAAAAGAACATAATGACATCTGAAATGTCTTCAAGAACATAGTCAATTTCCATTTACCATCTCTTACCCACTTAAGACTTCCTTTCTCTATAATTTCAGTAAAAAAAAAAAAAAATACTCAAGCCTTTCTAATTTATCTATCTATCCATCCATCCATCCTATTTTTAGTAGAAAAAGGGTTTTGCTCTTACTCAGGCTGGTCTCGAACTCCTGACCCCAAGCAATCCTCCCGCCTCAGCCTCCCAGAGTGCTAAGATTACAGGCGTGAGCCACCACGCCCGGCCTTAAGCCTTTCTAATTTCATGCCTAGATCACTGACCTCTGAGATTCCCCCATGACCCCCAAGACCAAGAGTGATTTCACTAACTTATATCCTCCAATACAGTTGGGGAAATATTCTAACATTTACACATTAGAAAAATCCAAATAACTCTAATATAAAACGAACATTTCTCCAATTTCTTCTCTAAAACTTAAAATAATTACAAAGCTACACCCACCATAACTTTGTATCAAAGCACATGCCATCAGCCCTCTGATACACATACATCTCAGATTCCAACATCCTACCATATCACATACACAGGTATGTATTCTGAGGGCAGGATCTTCCTCACCATTGACTGCTACCAAGACTTCATTGTCAACAGCTTTACCTCTACTGTACTAATTTCCTTTCCTACTCTTTTCTATTCCCTATCACTGGAGTAGCCCCTCTCCACTTTTAAATTTATTCCCATCAAGAATAAATTCTCCCACATTTGTTTGGATTTGAAATTTACATTGCAAATGCTCCAAATTGTTAAAAGTAGTAAAAATTAAACCTACATATAAGACTCTAACTTTTCTGTTAAGGGGAAAGACTTCTACAATCTGTCTTTTACCATTTGTTTCTCAGGACTTCTGGGTTCCAAAAATTCTTGGACATATAGGAGCATTCATCTCTTAAGGTTTATATTAAATATGGTCAAAGAAGTCTAAGTAGTTTTTTCCAGATTTAAATGGATTATTTAATCACTAAAGATTCAAAACAGCAACCACTATGTTTCTAAAAACATAAAACTGAGAAATCAGCCTTAAGAATTGTATACCCCTAGAGGGAGTTCAGAAAATTGCAATTCCTACATTTTAATAACACCTTTTCCAGGTATTTTTACCATATAAACTTATTTACCTTAATCAGAAATGTGACATTTACCATTTTGCTCAGAAATGCTTCATGACAGATACATAGTATGTACCAAAGTAACAAAAAGCACGTAATATTTAACACTGACAAATAATTTAAAACTCCAATATTATTCTGATGTCACATTATGGAAAAATATTGAACCATATTATTCCAAGAAAGTTCTTGATGGAACTTGTTACCAAAGTAACTTAAAAAGCATGTACTATTTAATACTGACAAATAATTTAAAACTCCAATATTATTCTGATGCCACATTATGGAAAAATATTGAACCATATTATTCCATGAAAGTTCTTGATGGACAGCTTTTTATTTCATTGCATAAAAAGATTTAGTAGAGTTTCACTGTGAGGAAATCTACTGTAATTTATATTTCCACATAGCACAGGTTTAACTGGGCCTACAAACTTGTTCAATACGGTACTAATGCTAATGCTATCATAATTCTCTTCTCCATGCTGAACTCAATCATCTAGTAAAAAGCTGAGAAAGTCAGAAACTAACCAAACTGATATTTGAGTTAATCTACAGTTTAAATAGGCAAGTGAATGTTCACGAGAGCCTCAACTTTCCCTCTTGGCACAGATGAATATAAAAACATCTCTGAAATTATAATAGAATTAAATTTAAAATGTCACATTTTGATGATTCTGATGTCCCAGACGGTGTGAGGGCTGCTTGCAGACATGCAACGAAAGTATTTAAATGATAAATCAGGGCCAAGGGAAGATAGCCAAAAGGTTAGCTGCTAACCCTTGGCCATAAATTTATGTCTGAGCTGCTTTTTCTCAGCAGCCAAAGCAAAGGACATGATTCATAACAAAAGTCTTTAATGTGCATAAGATAAAAACAAAGCATTACCTCTGAAGATTGCTGTTCCTGGTAAAAATAATAGCATTTATTGAGCACCTGCTGTGTACTAGGTAAGCACTGTTCTAAGTACTTTATATATATTTACTGCTCATAATAATCCTATCAGGTAGCAACTATTATTATTGCCATTTTACAGATAAGAATAAAGAGAAAAAATTTCTCCTTTCAGTCCACTTTAAAACAAATATAATGAAATACAGTAGTTTTTAAGCTTTACTGATCACAAAACACAGTGAGAAATATAATTTGCATAGCAATTCAGTATACACGCATTACATAAAAATTAAAAGGTTCATGAAATACTATAAAGAAAAAAGTGTAACATTAAAATCAAATATGATTTTATTAATATTTAAATACAACATAGAAAAAAAGCAAAATAATACAAAATCAAGAAATATTGGTTGAGACCACTAAATTGATTTTATAACCCACTAATGGATTGCCACCTTATGCTTTCAAAAACACCGAAATAAAGATAAAATCTCCAATATCGCTACAATAAAAACAAAAGTGAATTTCACAGAGCTGTTTCTCAAAATGTTCAATGCTGAGTGAAGCATAACAATGTTCAATTCAATAAAAGCAATTTAATCAGGGGAAGCAAAACAATGTGGTCTGAGTATTTAGCCCTCTTCATGGTCAGATTTGATCTATGGATCATATTGTGCTTTTTACACCAAGAGTTCAAGTCTTTAACTAGCATACAATAGTTCTCTAAAGAGGGAGGTGCCTGAACCTAAATACATACATGTGTATACATGTAATTTTCAAACAAGAGTCCACAGTTTCTAGCCAATTTTCAAATGGGTTATTGGTTCAAAGAAAGTTCAGAACCACTATTCTAAAAGAATGGATGAATCACATATCTTTGTGGAAGTCTAAGAGCTTCTAATAAGAATTGGGCAGCAGACAGTAGTACAAAGGTTTATTCTCTAGGGAAAGAACCTAGAATGTGGCTAGTTCATAATTCCAAGTTAGAGACAGAGGCACTTGGTATGATGTCTAATTCAGGTCATATACCTAAATAGATGGCTGCAAACAGTTCTGCATGGAAACTGGTATAATATCTTTTAAACTACTTTAGGAAAAAGATTGAGCCTTGAAAGACATACAGGATGGATTTAAACATAGGATGGGAAGGTAGGACATGGCAGATGGAGGGAAGAGCATGAGCAAAGAGAAAGGACGTGGGAAAATATGTGTGGGATTTCTAATCTAACTTGCTTGCAACAGAAACATGATCCACCTTTGATAGCGGTTACCACCCAAAGATTTTCAAAGCAGCAGAGAATATAAATGAGACTCACATAAAGGAAAGGACTGTGTGAGGCTGTAAAATGCCATGCAAATAATCAGTTCCCATTATAGCTAAATCTGTCATTTTACTTCAAAACCCAAGGTGCCCGGCTAGCATTGGATTTTAATCTTTATGCCAACCAAGAATCAAGTCTTCAAATCAGTGGTCCTTAACCTTGCCTGTACATCAGAATCATCTGGGAAGCTTTTGAGAACAGTGATGCCCACAGTGCACACCAGACTATTTAAATCAGCATCTCTAGGGCCTAAGCATCAATGCTTTTTTTAAGCTTCCCACATAATTACAATATATAGCCAAAGTTGAGGACTACAATTTAAAGTAGCTGATAATAATTAATATTTAACTCTCTGTATTACCCAATAAATACAAAGTCATACCCATCAAGGTCTAGTAATTAAGGTATAGCTAGCATTTGTTACATATTTTTATACTGATCTTTCAGTTTTATAGACTGACATGTATTGCCTCTAAACCTGTGTGTTTTGCTTTCACAAGCACAAGAATAATTTTCTCCATAGTGCACACACAATTTATAAAGAAAATTTAATATATTCTAACGTTTAGGTGAAGATTAATGAAAAACCCTGTCCAGAAAGATTACATACGACCAAAATAAAAATCACAGCATTTAAAATGTTGTCTTCAGGACATAATAATTTATTTTGCAGACTGATAAAGCCTGTGACAAAAGCAGAGATCCAAGGGAAACTAACACTGGGTGTGCCTGACCTTATCTCCGGAGCCCTGCAACAGGTGCTTTCACAAACCGAGAAGTTATTTAATTCTTACAAGAACGTTTCTAGTAAGGTGTGAGTTCAATTAGTTTCATTCCCACGGATGTGGAAAGAGGCTCTTCTGCATAGTACAGTGGCAGTGCCAGGATTCAGGCTCAGTCTAACCACTCCAAATCCCTTCCCTTCTTCCATGCTAAGTATTTTCCATACTTATTTTTCTGGTACCAGAATTTTTAAAATGTTACTTTTTAGCTCTATTTAAAACAAAACAAAACTTTGAATGCTTAAAGGTGAAATGTGCTCCAATTGACTCACGGGAAGACATAAATGTGTTCAATTAGTGTAGTCGAGTTTGGTCACTTTTGTACAGTGTTTGGAACAAAGCCTTACCTGCCAAATTTATGCTTAATTTCATGCTTTTAAATGTATCATTGATAGGAAAAGACATAGCTCTACAGGAAACTAAATAAAAGCCCTGATATGTATATGTCTAAGCACGTAAAATCTTACGAACTACACACTACAGTAACAATGCATTCAGAAGTGTTCAAATAGCACAAGGTACAAGTATATCTTTTCAGTATGTTATCTCACCAAGACATAAAAGTAGGTAATTCAAGAACAGATGAAAAGATAATTCTTAGATATAGTGTTCATTTAACATCCAGTTTTATTACAGGCTTTGTGTTTGTCTATTATAAGAAATACAAGCAGGTTTAAATGTATTAGTGATTCAAGACTGAAAAGTTATTTTTACTATTCCTCATTCAAGAGTATGAATCAGTTAAAAAGCATTCTGAAATTGGGATGTAAACGTAAGAACAACTGAGCTTGAAACTTAAGTTCTACGAGGAGCAGAACTTGGTATTAAAAAATGAAACAATACAGAAATAAACTGCACATTAGGATAACTTCATAGCAATCATCCATATTGCCAACTTCAGTTTTTTGCATTCACTAAAACTGATTCATTCTTCTTACTAATTGGCTTTACATGAGTTACAAATTCAAAGTTATAAAGCAAACTCACACCAATAAAATGCCATCGTTATACACAAGAGTTAGCTTGAAAAATACTGTTAAGTTTGAAAAACACTATATTATACAAATTAAGAGTAACGAGCATGAGGTAAGAAGTCCAAATTTTCAAACAGAGTAACTTATGAAAAGGATCTCAACCATTGTTTACTTGCTCTTTACAAACAGATTTAAGCAATGCCTCGAACAAACTCCACACTTGTCAGTTACATGAAATACACCAGCTGGAATCTAGTTTTCTGTCTTATCCTATTTAAGTGTGTGTGTATATATATGCATGTACACACATATACACACTATCTAAAAAGAGAAAAAAGTATTTATTTTTGGAATTTTCAAAAACAGAAAACAGTGTCAAATTTCCTACTATACACATTCCCTAAGACTAGTCACAAAGTCAGAGTAGAGAGTTTTTTTGTTTCCAAAGCATCTTTTTTTGGGAGGAGGAGGAGGGAGTACAGGGGAAGTTCATACAAAGTAAGCACCGACTTGTATCACTTGCAGGTACGACAACCAGGATCTTCCCTATAAACCAGCCATCTTATGTCAAGAAATATTATATTAAAAAGTGTAATGGTTTATGTAAAAACTTCTAAGTTAAATAATTGATATGAAGAGAATTTCAGATGTTAAAACAATAAAGCAGAAGAAACAAATATAAAGTTTAAAATAACGTAACAAATTTTAAGTATTTCTATGCCTTTTCCTACAAAAGTCAACTTGCCTGAACTGCAGGTACTAAAAGGTAGAAAACCAGGTATTCTAGTCCTGGCTTTGCCTCTTAACTTTAGCTGCGAATTTGGGCAAATTCCCTAATTTCTCAGATTTCTTTTTCCATTGCAAACCAGGGACTAGTCAGAAAACAAAGAATTTCAAGACTGAAGAGGCCTTCCAGATTACGCAGTCTAGCCCCACCACGTTACAGATGTGGTAATGGAAGCTCAAAGACTTTGGGCAACTTCCCTTAATTCACACAAGTGGTTACTGACAAAACTAAACCTAAAACCCAAATCCAATACTAATGCCATGAAACAGCTTTAACATTCATTACCAATAGCAGCATGATAATGAATTTATAATTAAAGTTCTTATTGTCCAGTCCTTTTAGGGTCAGTAAATAGGCTATCCACATTGTTGACTGGGTTAAATATAAATCCAAGTGTTTCTTTATGCACTATAATAATCAAGTTAGTTATTATATAGAAACATTTGCAAAACTGTTAAGCTTTTGGGTTTCGCAAAAATGTCAAATATGAAAAGGTTCATACACTTCACACTTATCAGATTTAACTTTCCTTTATTTAAAATAACTCTTGAAATTTCTATTGGTTTCTCAAACAGAATTTGTGTTTAAAAAACAAAGATCAGTATCATATAACACATATAAAAAAAGTCAATAGATACTTTTAAAATAAGAGGCACTTTCATTCCTTAACCTGCTAAAGCAACACGTGCAACTGACACTATTCTAAGAACACTGATAATATATTTTTATCTGTTACTAGACTTATAGTTGAATAGTCTTACTTTGAGATGAATACCCACTTTTAAGAATGACTAAGCTTATTCTCTTCTAACAGGAAATGGTATGAAAGCAAATTGAATAGAAATTCTTATAATTCACGTAGAATATAAAGCTGAGACCCTACAGAAAAAGAAATCTAAGAAAATCAAATTTTGATAGCGTTTCCTCCCTTTGCTTTTCTTTTAGTCGTTACAATCAAAGGTATCTGATCATGATTTACATATTTTAAAGTTTTTAAGTAATTAAAAGCACATTAATATAGCATCAAGCTCCCAAGAAAAAAGCTTAAAATTCTGCAACAAAAGCAAAATGAAACTAACAAAATTAAACCTCATATACCATAATTATTTAAACCTCAAATGGTAAATCAGGAAGGAATCTTGGTCTATATTTCAAAGTCGGGCAACAAAGTATAATCTCCCAGATTGATCACTGTTGGCAATGTGCTTTCATACCCTAACGCAGTTGCTTCTCATAATATCCCTTAGGGATGACGTTATTATTCCCATATTTCAGGCTCAGAGAAATTGTAATATTTGCCCAATGTTGTAGCCGTATAAATATAAGATGTAGAACACAAACCAAGATTCTATGGAGGGGTAGATCATTAGTAAAAGCTTAACAACAATAAAGGAAATAGTACATCGAGGGATAGTTGGTGTATCTACTTAAAGAAACAGCAGGTTTACAAATTGTAGTTGGGGATAAGGATTGGACAAATTCAGTGGAGTCAAATTTTACAGGTCCTAAATACTGGCTCAGGTTAGATGTTATTCAGTAAGTAATGAAAACCACCTGGGGAATTTTTAACAGGCTATGGTATAAGAAAGAAGAATTAACCTGTAGCAAAGGGGAGAAAAAAACATGTACTGAGCACCCATTAGTGTGATTCAATACAATTTATGATTATACATTATAAAAGACCAGAAAGATGAGTGGCAAGATACATGCTAGGTCTTAATTCACAAGGTAACTAAAAAACTCTCAGCTGCACCATGAAAAAGCATAATCTGGGGGGTAAAAATATGGTACAAAATTTATTATCTTACTAATAAAACAAAACAACACTGATGATCTAAACATCAGGGAGTATCCAATGTTTAAAAATGGCCTTACCTTAGATCAGGTGATTCGGCCCTCCCATATCGATCCTGCCACTTCCCAACGCTTGAATTGGCTTTTCTGGAGGCCGTACTTGTCTGAGACTGAGAAGAGGTGCTGTTTCTGGTGAGATAAATTTTCTATGTTTTTTCTTACATATTGTTGTCTCTGACCCCCCTTGTTCTGCTTTTTTTTTTTTTTCCTTGACATGCTTTTTATAAAGTCCTTGAGCATGTTCCTATAGTATCATTCTCAAATCATAAAATACTGGCTGTGGTACTAAGACTACTAGTGGTATTTAAATATAGACGTGTTATCAACACTTTATTAACACCAGAATAGTTTTAGAAATATTTTTCAACATAGTATGATGTCAAAATGCAGATATGAGGCAAAAAACAAGGGTTTACATCAGGTTATAATACATTATCAAGAA
>NW_012140747.1:91832-96454 GCF_000956105.1 Propithecus coquereli | reverse complement strand
AAAAAAAAAAGCCATAGGAGCTAGTTTGAAGAGGCTCCCCCTAACCAAATGAATTACAGTGTATATAAATCATATACATGGTTTATATACCACATACACAAATAAGTCATATTTATAAACCACACATACATACTCTCTCACACACAAAATAGACTTAATGAGTCTAAATGATAGTAATTGGGAGAGTAGGAAAGCTCATTTTTAAAGTAGCATGCCAACCAATAAATGTTCAGAGAAGAGTCAGACAATCACTATTTTGCAGCCATTACAGTAATAACTGATTAAAGTAAAAATCATCAGTAAATGCTAAAATTCCTGTAAAGTTGGAATGGGATATCTACACAGTCTTCCCACAAATTACTTATTAAATACAAAGGGAAAAATAGTAACCACACTGCAGAAACCCAAAAAACACCACCACAACTAAGTGATTAAAGTTATTATCACTAATGAAATAAGGGGCAAACTGACATCAGGTATCTCCAAGCTGAGCGCTGAAAAGGACACATCACCACTTACATAGTGTTTCTGCTCCGACACAAAACCCAAGTCTAATCACGAGGAAACGTCAAGCAAACCAGATTCAGGGACAATATACAAACAACTAGACTGTACCCTTCTAAAATTCAATGTGAAGAAATACAAAGGCTGAGAAGTTGTTCCAGATTTGAGAATAATAAAGAGATAAAATAATTAAATGTAATGAATGATCCTAGATTGAATCTGAAATCGAGGAGGAAAGAAAAAGAAATGCCAGAAAGGACATGACTGGGATAACTGGCAAAATTTATAGCCTATAATTGCATAAAAATACTGATTCATTGTTAGATTTTCTGACTTTGCCAACTGTGCCCTACAATTATGTAACATTTGCCCTTGTTCTTAGGTAACACATGCTGAGGTATTTAGAGGTAAAGGGGCATAACATCAAAAATTAACATTCTCAAATGGTTCAGAAGGAAAAATGTTTAAGAAATTATAAAGCAAATATGACAAAACTATATTTACTGGTGAATCTGGAAGTTCTTTGTACTTTTGCAACTTTTTATAAGTTTGAATTTTTATCAAAATAAAACATTTTAAAAATGAAAACAAATGAAGGCATAGCAGGGCTTCTAGGGATAATGTTAATGGTTTGTCTACCAATCTGTATGCTGGTTTACATGGGTATGTTTAGTTTGCAAAAATTTATGAAGATGTACATTCATGTTATGTCACTTTTCTGTATCTCAAAAAAGGTAATACAAAAAATTTTAAAGATTAAGCAAAACATTCTGATATATTAAATGTAATAATTTACTTAACTATGCCAATTTACTGGTAAGTACAGAAAGTTGGCAACCCACAGTTCTAGGGATAAAGTTCAAAAAACCATTAAAAAATGTGCGAACATATCAACAGATATCTACACAATAAGAGAATCTAAGTTTTAAACAATTAAAACACAGTGTTTAGGTCAGTAGTACAGCTCGTTACTGTTAAATAGCTGCTGTATAGACTCTACATAGCTTAATAAATGGCATTACTGTCTTCTCCCTAAAGTCAGCAAAATTTTACTTTCAAAGATGTCTATCTAATCTCCATAAATATAATGAGTAAAACAGAAAAAAAGAATTTTAGGGAAATAATTCACAAGGACTGAAAAATATCCTTTTGATCAAATGAAGATGAATCCAGAAAACAAACTTTTCTAATGAGTAATGCGCACTGTCCTTTATATAAGAAATTGACAGCATTAACAAGTAGTTTCTATAGGGTGTAGAGGTAATTGTTCATTTTTTCTTTAGTAGTGATCAATGTGCTAATTTTTCCATCCTTTTTTACCTCCTTTTCACTGTCCCTGACCCATCTCTGCCCTCCCATCTGTCCCTATTTATCTCTCCTTAGATCCATGGTCCACTGTTACAATCTCACTCCCTTGTCAATCACTCTCATGTTCCTGGCCCCTCTACTCCTTCTTCATATTTGCCTGCTATAATCTTAACGCCTGTTAAATCCAGCTCTGACTATTCTCCATGAACACTCATATACATGACAAGAGTGAGACAAACACACAAGAACAAGCTGACTTGTCTCATTTTAAACCCATGGACATTAACCTCAACTATGAAACTACTAAAAGAAAACATTGGGCAAACACTGCAGGACATTGGTCTGGGCAAAGATTTCTTGAGTAATACCTCAAAAGCACAGGCAACTAAAGCAAAAACAGACAAACAGGATTACATCAAGCAAAAACGCTTCTGCACAGCAAAGGAAACAACCAACAAAGAGACAACCTACAGAATGGGAGAAGATATTTGCAAACTACTCATCTGACAAGGGATTAATAACTAGAATATATAAAGAGCTCCAACAATTCAATGGGAAAAAAAATCAAATAACCAGATTAAAAAGTGGGCAAAGGATCTAAACAGACATTTCTCAGAAGACATACAAATGGCCAATAGGTATACGGAAAAAATGCTCAACCTCATTAGTCATCAGAGAAATGCAAATCAAAACTACAAAGAGAGATCATCTCACCCCAGTTCAAATGGCTTTTTATCAAAAAGATAGGCAATGACAAATGCCAGCAAGAACATGGAGAAAGGGGAACCCTCATACACTATTGGTGGGAATGTAAATCCGTACAGCCACTATGCAGAACAGTATGGAGGTTCCCCAAAAAACTAAAACTAGAACTAACTACCATGACATAGCAATCCCATTGCTAGGTATATACCCAAAAGAAAGGAAATCAGTGTATCAAAGAGCTATCTGCACTCCCATGTTTATTTTAGCCCTATTCACAATAGCCAAGATTTGGAATCAACGTAAGTGTCCATCAACGGGTGAATAAAGAAAATGTGGTACATATACACAACGGAATACTATTCAGCCTAAAAAAAAAAGAATGAAATCCTGTCATTTGCAACATGGACGGAACCGGAAAACATTACATCAAATGAAATACGCCAAGCACAGAAAGACAAATTTCATGTGTTCTCACTCATATGTGGGAGCTAAAAATTAAAACAATCTCATAGAGATAGAGTAGAATGATGATTACCAGAAGCTGGGAAGGGTAGTGGTGGGGGCAGGGGGGAGGGAGGAGGAATAAAGTGGGCATGGTTAATGGGTGTAAAAATATAGTTAGAATAAGATCTAGTATGTACAACAGGGTGATTATCTATAGTCGACAATAAGTTGCTGTATATTTTAAAATAAAGAAGAGTGAAATTGGAATGTTCCTAACAAAAAGAAATGATAAATCCTTGAGGTGATGGATACTCCAATTACCCTGATGTGATTATCGCCCATTGTATGTCAGTATCAAAACATCACAAGCACTCCATAAATACATAACTATTAACCATACTAATTAAAAATTTAAAAATTTTTTAAAAAGAGAGAAAGAGTTAGAAATACACAGTAGTCCTCCTTTATCCTCAGGGTATAAGTTCTAACACGCCCAGTGCATGCCTGAAACCACATATAATACCAAACTGAATATATACTATGTTTTTTCTATACATACATAACCTATGATAAAGTTTAACCTATAAATTAAGCATAGCAAGATATTAATAACTAATCAAAGGAGAAAAATTATAGCAATATACTGTAATAAAAGCTATGTGAATGTGGTCTCTCACAGTATTTTACTGTACTGTACCATAGGTAACTGAAACTGCAGATAGAGGGGGACTACTGTACAGTTTCGCTCTCCGTGTCAATTTTTACTGACTTATTCCTATCTGCATATAAAAATGCTGTAATTTCTCCCATCTTGAAAAAAAGCCATCTCTTGACCTCACATTTCCCTCCAGCTACTTGCCTAGCAATCCTCCTCTTTTCTCCCAGTTTATTCGCATTGCAGCAAAAGACTATTTCAGACCTCCTCTCTTCTCAAACACTCAACATCACCTTCCACTATTCTCGCTCTCACCAGGTAAGTGTGCATTTGCTTTTGCTGGGAAAAACAGAAGCAATCAGAAAGAGAACTTTCAATTACTCCTATTACCACTATTTATCCACCCACCGGTGCTGGTACCCTGCTTCCACTTAAAGCCAACCCCTCCATTTGTATATTACATCCATCCCTTTGGCCTTATTAAGAACCCTGCTCTACAGCAACTGCCCCTTCTCACTCCTTTCATCAATTTCTCCTTTATTAACTCACTCTCGTAAGTATACAAAATGCTATAATTTCTTTCATTTTGAAAAAACTTTCTCGTGACCCCCAATTTCCCTCCAGATATTGTCCCATTTCTCTAGCCCCCACAGGAAAAGAAAAAAAATAGAAAACTGCCCATGTTTTCTCCTTCTAATTCCTTTCCTCCCATTCTTTCTTAAACTCATTCCAAAGAGTTCTTTTATCTTCACCTTCAACTGCTGAGAATGATCCTGGGTCAGGATCACCAATGAATGACCTTCACATTTTAAAATCCAATCATCATTCTTCGTCTTCATCTTCTTGACCAATCAATCGGTAATATTTAATAGTTGATCATTCCTCCTTGAAACATACCCTTTTTGAGACATACACAGGGTTTTCTTCCTATCTCACTAGTCATTCCTCCTTCTTGGTGTCTTCTTACTGGTTCATCCTTATTTTTCTGACCTGCAAGGGAGTGCCC
>NW_012140747.1:85515-90617 GCF_000956105.1 Propithecus coquereli | reverse complement strand
GAAACCTGACTCCAGAGTGCAAGTTTTAATACCACTCTATACTGTAGAATACTATAAATTCAATGAATACAAATTGACCTCTTAAAAAATGTAAAAACCAAAAGACTACTACTTATTAAAAGGATCAATATTCCTTAGCTATCAAGTTCTTTAACCAACATTTTACAAGACTACATTTAGTTTAAATAATCACATTTGGGTATGTCTACAAAAATACATAAAAATCCCAGATCGTTTTATGACATTTAATTTTGGCTGAAAACTTCAAGAATCTTTATGTTAGGACTAAACCAGATGTTCCCAAAGTCTCTTCCTGCATTAGTATTTCATAAAATATAATCTCTTAAAACAATACAAAATTATAGAACGAAAACAGAAAACTGTATAAAGTAAATTTAAACAAGTAACACAAAAGGTAAATGACCTGGCTGAGAACTAGTAATAGTTGGGTTATGGACTTGTTTCAGGCCCAGTCTTGTCATCTTTATCTAACCCAAGATTAAACTGTTGACATCGAACATTCCTAGTCTCAGTCTATCCTTTACCATATTCCTGGTGATGGGGTAATAGGGTAACCATTTGTCACATTTAAATAAAAAGGACATTTCCCAGCATATTTGCCTATTACATCTGGTACCTCGTGGAACACAAAATTAGGTGTTACTACACCAAACCAAAGAGAGAAAAGAAAATGGTTTCAATTTGAAAGATTTTCCAGGATGAAATTTCTATAACCTCTTCATTAAAATCAGCGAAACACATTTAGGCCAACAGAGCTAGACTTAGGAAGTTCAAAATTCTTTATGCGAGAATAATAAACACAGCAAACAGCAAGATCATTGTTGTTACCACCTCTCCCGAAGGTAAGATTGTTGGCCTCTTTATACATATGCAAAACTATATACCGTGCTTCATTTTTTGTTTACCTAGGGTTTTTAGATGGAACAGCACCCAGAAGAGTTTCTCACAAAGAATTCATTTTGTACAAGGTCGAATGTTCCAGTTTTTTTGGCAGAACATTCAGAGCTTTTATACTTAATACAGCAAAATTACAACGTAAAAATACCAATGCCTTACAATAATTGAGATACAACTGTCTAACTAACCTGCTTGGTGGGAGTCCAGTCTTGAACAAAGAAGGAGGAGAAGTAAATTCAGCTTTTGTAGATGGAAGTGCTGTTTCTTTCTCTGAATTTCCAGTTCTTCCCTGCTGTACCTTAAAAAAAAAGGTTATTAGCTTGTTTAATAGAACACTCAAGCGTAATGTGCTTAAGATGTTAAAATAAGTTTTTAACATTTGATTTGAAGCAAATACAAAGAATATTTGGTTGCAGAATATTTATTCAAATTAACCTATTTTAGAAGAGCATCAGGTGAAAGGCACCAACCAAGATGAACTGTGGGATGAACATGTTCCCACTATTAAAAAGTTCACATTAATGCCACTCAGAAGCCCAATAAACTGGAACTCTTTTGAGACTTTCGTAAATTCCCCCAGATCACCACAAATAGTCCAAGAGTCTGATATACTCGGTTATGACTTCATGTTTCAGAGTTCAAGAAAGGCCTCGAAGAATTTTCCCCTTCTGTGTTCACTATTCTTACCTAAGAAAATACAATCAGTGGCTATTTTATTCATTCTGAGCATTTTCTTTTCAGACTGAGTGGCTGTAGCACAAATGTGAAAAATCTGCTACTGCACATCCGTACCATTTCTCCCCTGGGTTCCCGTCACCATTAATAGTACCACTATTCTGCCAGTTCAGTAGTCCTCTAAGCTTGAAGTCAGTCATCTGTCTCCATAATACCTCTTCCCCCCTCCTTTATATTAACTTTCAAACCAGGTATCTGCTTACTCCATAACTTCTCCAAGATTTGCCCACCCCTTCTGCTCTTACCAAACCCTCTCAGTGTGGTCCAGCTGTGCTTCTCTAGACTAGTGAAATGTCTTGTTTATGCTCCTTTGCTTTTATACTCACCTATCTTCAAATCATCATCAAATTATTAAATTTAAACAAACTAATTTTCCCTACACTTAAATACCATCATATATTTTATGCCCTATGTAAAGTCTACTGCCCCTGCTCCATTTAAATCCAGTATCACTCTCCTTCCCCATGAGGCAAAGGCCATGAGAATCTCAGACAACTTGACTGATATTATTTGAACCACTGATTCAGTTCCAGAAATCATCTATCTCCCAACTAATCACTGTGTGAAAAAAGAAACCCTTTTCTTGTACTTAAGTCAATGTAGTCAGATCTTTTATTAATAGTGCCCAACCCAATCTCTAATTGATACCTTCATATAATTAGGCTTTTACATTGAGTTTATTTGAAAATGAGTTCTGCTGCTTTAAAAAATCCACTTAAAATGCACCAATCTTAATGAGAGATGATGAGGATTAGCACTAAGGCCATGGGAGTAGACAGGCCAAACTGACAGGATCTGGTGACAGACGAGGTGAACATGATTCATTCAAACATTTATTAAATATCTATTACATACCAGAAGCTGAGACTACAGAGAGAAACACAACAGAATCATAGACTTTAGGAAAAAACAGACACACAATACAATGCAGAGCAATATAATAAATGCTATGAAAAAAAAAAAAAACATCTATGGGATTAAAGACGCTATGGGAACACAAAAAGAAATGAATTACTCTGACTGGGGATGTCAGGAATACTCACAGAGTTGACACTATGGCCCCAACTGCTCCCTGACTGCCAGCAATTTATATTCAACTTCTTACACATCTAATAGGCATCTCAAAGTTACCACAGCCAAAACAGAACTACCAATTTCCCCTAATCTGATCCTCTCCAAGTCTTCCCATATAATTGAATGGTACCATTATCTACCAAGTTGCTCAAGGAAAAGAAAACATCCCAGGAATTATCTAATATCTACAGACATCCAATATGTCAACTTTACCTCTACAATATACAACAAATTCCATCAATTATTATGTCCCTCCTAAAACGCAAATTAACCTGTCTCTCTACTTTTGCTCTTTCCTCTCTAAAATCCATCCTCTGTACATAGCCAAAGCAACTCATTAAAAGTGTAAATCAATTCATGTCTCTTCTCGTTCTCCAATAGCTTCCCATTATAAACAAAACAAAATCGACTTCTTAACAAGGCCTACAAGCACTTACATGGTATGGGCCCTCCCTACCTCTCTGAACTGTTTTCCTCCATTCTTCCCCAACTCATCTTTATTATGCACAGTCATAGCAGTCTTTTTTCTCATTCTTTTTAACTTACAAGGTCCTCTTCTCAGGGCTTTTGCACTAGATATTCCTTCTACTTATAACATTCTCTACTCAGATTATCCTATGGCTTTCTCCTTCTAAACATTCAAGTATCATTTCAGTATCTCCTTAGAGTGGCCTTAACATTACCAATCTTTATCATATTATCATTTTTTATTTGCTTCACAGCATTTTTCACTAGTATCGTTATCTGAAGTTATTTATTTTGTTGGATGATTACTGTCTTCCTGCTGCCACTGTAACACAGGATTTTTGAAGGCATGGACTATGTCCAACATAAATCTGTATCCCAAGTGCCAAGAAAACAGTACCTGGCATGTAGTAAGTACACAATAAATATTTGTTATTTGACTGACTTGGGATTCAGCTTAAATGTCACTTCTTCAAACTCCATATAACACGGAGTTTATAACTATATAATCTTTCGCATGATTATTTAATATCTATCTTTTCCCATTAAGACACATGAACTTCAAGACTACAGGGTCTGTATATGCTGACCTCCTCTCCCCACCCAAACCTAATGCACTTCCTGGCATAGTCAATACTCTTATTAAAAAATGAGGAGGTAGCGGGAAGGGTTGGGGAAGAGAAGCAGGAGAGGTAGTAAAAGAGAAACAGGGAGAGGAGTATAGATGAAAGAGTATCTACAATAGAGAGAAAGGTTAAAGATACTGGAAAAAAACAGGGCAGATTTTTAAACATCTAAAAATTGCTTGTGTTTCCTAGCTTTTTTTCCTTAATGTCTTCATAATATATTCATTACATTAAACAATTCTGAAAATCCTCACCATTCTAGCAAATTACTAGTCAACTTACATTTATCATTATCCACTTGTCTTCACTCAGGATTACACAGACTCAAATTTGTCTAACCAGAACATAATGATATTATTTCAGATGACCTACGATTGTAAGAATGACTGTAAGACACTATGACTGATTTTCTAAAAACAAATTCATGTCATATCATGCAAATTCAAACACAACTTAAGTCTGTAACCTTGAGAAGCTAAGTATTCATCCAAATTATGCTACCATTGCACCAAAAGGTTTTGAATTATTTTTTGAAATTTCCTTCAGCTGCTCATCATATAGCAAGCATCACTTATAAAAGTTTAACATTACAAGCAATATCTTTAAAAAACACTTAAGTAAATTGTGGTATGCCCAAATAATAACTTATGCAGCGCTTTAAAATTATATTTATCCAAAAATTTTAATACCCTAGGAAAATATTTACCACGTTAGGGTCAAAAAAAGAAAAATAGAAAATCATAAATGAATTACCACAATTTTGTTTCAACCCACAAAAACAAAAAAAATTTTGAAAACAACAACCTTTAGGACTTTGAAAGCAGATGAAAAAATAACTGAGCAGACCAAATAAAGCTGAATCCTAAGCCAGCAATGAGAAAGCAAAGACATATTGATTATCATGAAACCAAAACGTTCAGGAATTGACAACTCTAGCTCCAAGAACATTTTGAATCAGCCAGGCATATATCCTCTAGGCAGGATACTGAAATGTCTCCTCTGAAAAAAATCAGATTACCATAAAAAGAAAAAAAAAAAAAAGTAAAATCACCCGAAGATACTGACATCAGGAAATGTGAAAAATCCTCAGCCCTGCAGTGAAGCCTAGAATGAGCAAGTTGCATTCACATGCACAGAGCTTCCGGCAAATTTTTTAGTAGCCCACTCTCACATTAGTGTATGGCACTAATCAACAAACGTTTCAGAAAAGTCAAAGTCAGGAGCTAAAAATAACAAACTTAAATAATCAACTTGAAGAAAACAGATTATGCAGGAAAAGCAAAC